>NW_027395569.1:0-147460 GCF_047715705.1 Aspergillus ambiguus | reverse complement strand
CGACCACTTTTTAAGCTCTTTTATCTCAACCACAACTTACCTGCAGTGCTTTATATTCATAGGCTGGCATACTAAAGCAGGTGTAATGCCAGCATTCAAATTTTGTAAGATAACAGTCCATATATGTCGAGGTAATATATATTACACTGTATTTTTTAGTAATTTATCTAATACTAATATTATAAGTTATTACAGTAGATTATAGAGATATAATCTAGAAAGATATGTTCCAAAATTCTACATACAGCTTCTATATACATATTATCATAATATAGCTAATGATTGTTGGGATATGAGAGATCAAAAAGTGATTGATTAGTATGGAATACGGAGGTGGAACGCTCGCTTGCATGGAACGTTCGCTTACCAATACGTTAATCTCAGCACTAAGTTGACTCAGCAGTCTATTCCAGATGCGGACAATATTGCGATCAGACCAATCAGATGAAGCTACCCCAACCCCAGTAACTCGCCCATCTTTACTGACACAATGGTATAAATTAGTCGATTTCCGCTGGATGAGCGAAAATTGTTCTCTCTCACAAGGGACTTGTCGTTGTCAACCCAAAGGTATTTCAATATGGTACACATCAAGGAATTTGCCGTAGAGCAGGTAGGTTATCAGCCCCCCCAACCCAGCGTCAACGGGACTAAGAACCGACTATTTGTAGTGGATGGATAGCTATGAAACATGGGCTACTCATAACATGGCAGAAACTTGCTGTGCTTCTGTGTCACTGAAGGATCTGGTTGCTCTCTCGGGGAAAAACGATCTGCTGAACATCATAGATTTTGATCAAAAGCAGGTATATGGAGCAATTCGGGGTTCGGAATCGTTACGCTCTAAGATTGCAAGCCTCTATCATAGCGAAGGGTGCGCTCCTTTGCCGAGAGATAATATTCTCGCGACAAACGGTGCCATCCAAGCAAACTTTTTGGCTATCTACACTCAAATTGGGCCTGGGGACCATATCATTTGTCACTACCCCACTTACCAACAGTTGTATTCAGTTCCGGAGTCTCTGGGAGCAGAGGTCAGTTTATGGAGGGCCCAGGAACAGAACGGCTGGCAGTTGGATTTGGAGGAACTCAAATCACTTATTCGGCCACACACTAAGATGATCATCATCAAGTGAGTTTCCCAATCCAATTTGTTTTGTCTATGACTAACTCCTCAAAAGTAACCCAGAGAACCCAACTGGTGCTGTTTTGCGCCGCCCAATCCTACAAGGAATTGTAGATATTGCTAGAGAGCATGGCATAATGGTCCATAGTGACGAAGTATATCGGCCCCTATTCCATTCCCTACTCGACGGTGAACAGCACCCGCCGTCTATACTCTCATTTGACTACGAGAATACTGTTGCGACTGGTTCAATGTCGAAAGCATTTAGCTTAGCCGGAATTCGGCTTGGATGGATCGCTTCCAGAAACCGTGACATTATTGAAAAATGTGCTTCCACGCGAGACTATACAATAATTTCGGTTAGCCAAATTGACGACCGAATTGCTACATATGCACTTTCCAAGCCCACTGTGGACAATCTTCTGGGTCGGAATACTGAGCTTGCGCGGAAGAATCTCAACACTCTCGAGGAATTTTTGAAGGACTTTTCATGGGCAGTCAAGTGGGTTCGGCCCCAAGCTGGTACCACCGCTTTCATCAAATTTATGAACAAGCATGGACAGCCTGTGGACGATGTGGAATTGTGCAAGCGCTTGCAGGAGAGGACTGGAGTAATGTTTGTTCCGGGTAGCCGGTGCTTCGGGGAAGGGTCTGATTTCAAAGGATATGTTCGCGTTGGGTTTGTTCCAGAACACCAGGTGCTGTTGAACGGTTTAAAATCGCTGAAGCCGTTCATGGAATCTGAGTATGAACGCCTTCCCTTATCTATGTAATAAAATTAGATCAAATACTATCCTCCTTCACAAATCTCTATCCACAATAATATGCAATATTATCAATCATTTTCAAAAACATGTTTATGCACTGAGGTTCAAGATTCCGAAGAAGGGTGCAACTTTCCCCTGCCTGGAAGTTTTACAATAGAACCTTTTTCTTTTCCCCTTCTCTTTCCTTTTCCTTTTCTTCATTCTAATATCCATGACCCATAATGATCTATACATTCGGCGTTGGGACACTGGCCAATGATGGGTCGGATGAGTCATCGATGCTTTTCACCCCCCGAATTTCCTTCATTCATTTGAGCATTCATTATTCATCCGATTTTTATGGAAGATATTGTTGCTCCAGAGCATCCTTTCGTCATCCTTAATTCCCAACCTGCAATTGGCCACTCTGAGTTTCTCGGTCTCTACTCCATGCCACACAGCACAGAGGGGAGCTGCCGTTGAAGGGATCGCTCTTTAAACCATGGCTAATGTGATCCGCAATCCGCGGGGCGGAAGACACCGCGTCGCCTGCGATTTATGTCGGCATAAAAAGGTAGGCCAACCTTGCCTGTTTCGGTCATTGTGACCCTGTAAAGGGAGCTGCTCATACAAAATGATCTGCTTGATTCAGATTCGTTGCGACGGAGAGAGACCTGCGTGCGAAACCTGCTATTTCGCTGGTGTGACCTGCACATTTACCGCCAGACCAATTCCCCAAAACAAGAGTTTGAGAGAGTATGCAGAGATTTACTCTTACGAAAGCCTCATAGTCACATTTAATAACACCTCCTGTCTTGTAGACAACTCTCAGAGGCCAAAGCCCGTATTCGAGAACTGGAAGAATTGGTTGCAAGTCAAGGCTCTCAGCCATCTCTGGCCCATTCTTCACCCGATGATCGGCAATCCAGCATAGGTCTTCCAGATTTCCGGGCGCTTCCTCCTTGCGTCTGTCGGTCTCTGCCCTCTCTACCAGATACGTCAGACTTTGACGTTGCTGTGGAGCGTTTCCGGTGGCATTTAGCATGCTCTGGTCTTCTCCTCACTTCCTCGCCACAGACAGAGGTCTTCTTAGCTACAGTACAGCGCCAGACGGGATCGCCTTTTGACTTTGAGAATTTCATATCTCGAGTAGCCCAGTCATACAAGTCACAATATCCCGCAACATACCCCAAAGTGGTCTCTCCGAAATGGCCCAAAAACGAATTGATCCAGCGCAGTATAAAGTATTTTTCAGACGAAAATCTTTATTCTATATTTCCTGTTGTCGAACCGCACACCCTGCCAGATATTTTTAACCAATATCTCTCGAGTTCCACAGATCCGAGAACCCGCACCGCTGTCACAGCTTGTCTGGTTTCTCTAACAGCATTAATAACGAAGATGTTCGGCCACCAGCCTATTTTTGCAGATGCAGATCCAGACGCCTATGTACAGGCATCGCTCACTTTACTGCCACAAATTATAACGGATCCCGACAATTTGAGGACCCTTGAATCTCTCCTATTGCTGGTATGTTTCTCGCATGTTTTCCATAACGTGACCGTTAGCTCATCCTTTCATGAAGGCCCTTTACATCGCACCAACCGGCCACCCACGAAGTGCTCAATTATTGCTTGCAGCGGCGGCAAGAATCCTTTACAATTTCGAGGGCCATAAATGCCTTCCATCGAATCGTCAAAAGAACCACGAGCATTTACGGGCCTTGTTCTGGGCTTTCTATGGAATGGACAAAGAAACTTCCGTCCGCTGCTGTCAACCACCTATAATGCATGACGCAGATTGTGACCTCCAGCTACCTTCGAAGTACGTTCGGATATCATCTGATACCCAATTCCTTCCAGGCGAACTATCACCTCAAGTCCTCCTCTATCCCGCCGATCTTCGTTTGGCGATGTTGAAGTCAAAAATATATCAGTTACTTTACTCTGAGAATGCACAGGCGCAGCCTGAATCTAGACGTCTCGAACGTATTCGTCAACTAGACCAGGAACTGAATGACTTGAAGACCAGCTTTCCTGCTAGTTTCCGACCCGACCCGCGAACAGGCCACCCGCCTGGTTGCAAACTTCACACTCTAAGTGTCCGCGGCATGAGTGTACACTTTGATTATTATCATTGTTTTAGGATGATTCATGAAGCTGGTATTGCATGTAGCATGTCGGGTTCCAACAGGAATCCTCTTGCTTCTAGCGTGGAACTCTACTACCACGCGTCACGATCCATGTTGCTTCATTATATCCGAACGGAGGATTTGATCCAACCACCAACCTTCTGGTGAGTATATCTAATTCCAGCCGTTTAATAGCTGATTTAACGTCGCTCTGTATGGTAGGGTACATGCACAATTCCTTCTGAGTTCGGTCATTTCCCTCTTCTGGAAACTCATCCAAGCTCCCACGGCGGCCACTTACAACGATGACCTTCGAATCCTAAGTGATACGAAAGATCTCTTTGTTCGACTAGGCCATAAATTTCGGGACATAGGGAATCTTCCCCCGGTATTCATTTGCCAGGCCTTCCTTGATATGCTCATAGAGCTATCGAGGCAAGCCAAGCAAATAGCAACAAACGAGTGAGATATGATTTACGTATTGTTTTTGATAGGCATACCAGGTATATTCAGCTACGATCTTGCAATTGTTCGTTAGGTTGGAGCATATCGCTTGGTTGGAACTCTCAAACGAAGCTTTCCCGATAGTTCCTCGGTTACAAGTGACTGGCGCCTTTTCCAGTCCGGATGCCGGCCAAACCTTTGCTCAGGACAACACGCGGTTTCTCGCCAGGGGTAGTTGCTAAGGTCTCAAAGACAATCTCTTCTACGTCACCTTCCTTCTTTCCCGTTTTCCACATGCGGGTCTCCAGAAGGTCGCCCGGGTATACAACGGCCTTGAACCGCGCCTTGTACCGGACAAAGTTCTCCGGCTTGGAATTTCCCAGTTCTTTAAGCACACCATGCGCGGCAATATTCCAAGTCCCTAGGCCTTGAAGAATGTGCCCCTTGAACCCAGCCCTCTGGCCGAACCGGTCATCGGCGTGCATGGGATTGTAGTCTCCGCAGAGACGATACAAAAGGGCGACTTCAGGGGTCAGTTGGAATTTATGGACAGCATCGGGTTTCTCGCGAAGAGGCTTCGGGTGCGGAGGTTCAACCGGGCCTCGAGGGCCTCCGTACCCGCCTTGCTTCATCCCAAAGCCCATCCCGGTCAGCTTTGCGTAAACCTTCCCAGTTCGAGCATCGACTAGGGTTTGCCTTGACTCCATGATCATGTTACCGCCTTTAGCAGCGTCAGCAGCTTCCCGTTTGACGCCACTTGCACCAACATACCCTTATCATATACACCAACAATCTCGGGACGGACCTCCAGATCCAGACCCTCACTGCTTGTAGGGATTGGGTTGAGGATTTCTATTCCCCGCTCACCGTCGACGGTGCGCTGAGGGTCGAACGGTGGGACGCCTGGAATAGGCGATGCGGCGCTCTCCTTGATGAAATCGATAACATCTTGATGGTTTTTTTTGAAAGCAAGATTGCATGGGAATGTGGGAAACGTGGAGAAGTTTGGATGCAGTTCATAGAGGAAATGGAGTTCATCTCTTGTTGCGCCGATTGCGTTGGCCTGTCGTCAACGTTCGTGGAAGCGTTAGTGGTCTGATTGGCTTCTCGACGGGACAAACTATGCGGCAAATGAAACCTACAAAAAGAAGTACGTCTTTTCTATTATAACTGGTCTTGATAACGGGCTGCTTGTGGCCCGCTGCCTTCCTGAAATCGACATTCTCCCATCGCTTGGTCTGGGAGTTAAAGGTAGGGTAGTCCGACATGGTTGGGTCAATGCAGATATCGATTCTGGTAATGTAGAACGCGAAGGAGACACCAGGGGCTTTGAACTTATATAAATAAATGTAGGAGGACTTTAGACTCGCTGTCCGTTCAAGGCCGAGGCAACGGCTAGGGTTACCGGGCCGCGTGAGGAGAGTTGGTTTAATGCTTCCCCGCTCGTTGCACTAATCAGCTTTGTGCCAACTGCTTCTCTTGCGTCTTAGTCGAATCACTCTTCGGCTATCAGCAATACATTGACTTTCGACTCCTTCATAAGCGGAGACTCCTACATCAACTGGTGGATTATGCAGAACTCGTCATAACAGGCGATAAATTGCCACACGTTCGTCCATCTAGGACAACTCGCTACACCCTTTTCACGTGCTTTCCTAAATTTATATACACCATGTTATATCATAGCTTTGAGGGCTTCCATTCTGGGTTCCGTTTCTCTGAGAAAGCTCTCAATCCTGTGAACCGTCACCCACGTTAGCGTGATCATGCTCTCAGAGTTGATTAGAATCCAGGTCATCTCACCTTCCAAGATATTTTCCCCTTCCTGCAATTTGGCAAACTCCCTTGTGAGAGTCGTCTGAACGGCATCCTCCACAGCCGCACTCTCCCATCCCTGGCGAAGCCCAGCCCGAGTACAGATGATCGCATCGGGGCTATTTACTGCGATCTCGGACGCATACTTAACTGCTTCATCCACAACTGACTCGCTTTCGGGAACAACTTTGTTAATCAGGCCCCATGAAAGAGCCTGATCAGCGGACAAGGTCTTGCCCGTTAGTGCCAATTCACTTGCTCGCTGAAGACCTATGTTTCTGATAAGACGCGGAAGAGCACCAGCTATTGGTGAAAGTCCTCGTTTGACTTCCGGAAGACCGAAATATGCGGTCTTGGAGGCAATGACGAGATCACTGCGGTTTTTCAAGCCTTGGTTAGGGATGAAGAAGATATAAGACGTAATATAATTATTTACCTATTCACGGCTATCTCACAGCCACCGCCTTTCGCATGGATGTGGACGTTAGCAGAATGCCCTCCAGTAGGCCTAACAGGAAAATATTTACCCATAGCTAGTCCGTTCACAGCCGCAATAAGAGGTTTCTTCCCCTTGCGACGGCTCAAGGGTACATAGGACATAGGATTTCCCATTCTCTTCTTCGGGTCTGCCCCGGGCTCCATACTTGTGCGCCATGCCTTGAGGTCTGCACCGGCAGAGAATGCTCGCCCCGACCCCGTTAACACCGCTACGGTCAAGTTGGGCTCCTGATCAAGCCATTCGAAGACTCGGGACATCTCCTCCGAGCCGGTAGGATCCATGGCATTGAGCTTCTCTGGGCGTGACATGGTAACTAGGAGTACTCGTGGAGCTGGAAATGATAAGCGGACAAAATTGGTCTCAGGGACCGGTGTCTTGAAGCCCGCCATTGTGGAAATCTGTGCTCAATCTGTAGTCTGAGGATCCCAGTATGCGCAAGGGTATTGTGAGAATATCTGGGTACAGGAACCCAAATGATATCTATACACCAGGGGCATATATTTTATCTTCTCCGCAGTTCTTAGGTGAAAAAATCAAGTACAATGCGGGGTTCAATCCGGGGCGCACAGCGATAGCCGGCCCAATGGAAATATTGAGAAAATGGTGTTAACTCGGTCAATAAATTTGTGGGGAAAGAGGAGAACTTGGTTCCCGGAGTTAAATTTTATACTCTATCCTAAAACCGTATGCACACCAGCATACGATCTGTAAACGAAGGACCCTTTCCATGACTACCATTCCACAGCGTGCAAGATGAGAACCTACAAGAACGGAGATATCACTGTGCCAAAGGATCTCAACCTTACCGAGTTACTCCATGCCTCGGCCGGGGATGATAAAGAACCCCTCCCTCTCTCGCACATCATTGCGAGTGACAGTCTTTCCCATCGAAGCCTGACCATAGGTGAATTACGCGACCGAGCTGGTAGATTGGCCAAAGGCTTCAAGAGCAAGCTTGGAGCACAGGATGGCGACCGATGGGCGCTTATACTCCCGAATTCTGTTGATCTTATTGAGCTCTATCACGCTGTACTTTGGACCGGAGGTATTGCTTGTCCCATCAATCATGCCCTAAAGGCTGTCGATATCAGCCACGGCATCGCAATCTCCCAACCAGAGTATATCATTGCTTATTCGGCAACGCTGCCATCCATCCTGGAGGCTGTGAAGTTGGCACATCAAGAGCTCCGCGAAAACCACGTTGCCTGGAACGAACCAACCATCGTGACTGTCGTCGGGAAGCGAACGGGTTCTCACTGGCACATTCCGAACGACTTTCTTGAAGATGACGCCCTGCCAATTCCACATTATACCGACACCACAAAGCGTGTTGCAACAATTCATCTCAGCTCTGGAACTACGGGTAGCCCAAAAGTGCGGGATCTCAATTCCAGTATGGACTTAACAAATGAAAACATGAAGCTAACAGGATCCAGGGTATTCAACTTAGTCACTACAATTACGTCGCCAATTGCTATCAGCTTCGAATGCACGATTCTGCTCAGTGGCATCGTAACAGCCGCATCGTGGCCTTCACCCCGTTTGTCCATATCGCTATGACGACTATGCCGTTGTTCTTTGGACCATGGATGGGGATGAGGCACCACGCCATGCCTTCCTTCAGCATGGATGAGTATATTCAGCTAGTGAATTCCATTCGTCCCACGACATTCCAAGGTGCCC
The DNA here is from genome assembly GCF_047715705.1 of Aspergillus ambiguus. NCBI lineage: Eukaryota > Fungi > Ascomycota > Eurotiomycetes > Eurotiales > Aspergillaceae > Aspergillus > Aspergillus ambiguus. Next base: position 139,016 of record NW_027395569.1, on the reverse strand, counting down.
CTTCTATTATGCTCGCGTTGATCAACGATCCGGGCCTACGGAAGAGATTTGACTTCTCTGAGGCTGAATTCCTCTCCGGCCAAGGCACTGGAATAACCAAAGATATGAAAGAGAAACTGTTGTCCATGGCCAAATGGCAGACCGCAAATCTGTATGGAATGACTGAAGCCGCGCCCTATGTTGCTTTCCAGAAAAAAGGGATGGATGTTCCTATTGGGACGGTCGGCCCTCTCCTACCAGGTATTAAGGCTGCGTTGAAGGTCCCTGGGTCGACAGAGGATGCCCCAGAAGGTGGACCAGGGGAGCTATGGATTAGTGGTCCAAATGTCGCATCCCAGTATGTCTGCATTGGCGATAGTGACTCAGTTAATGCCAAGGCGTTCCCCCTCCCTGGATGGTACAACACTGGGGACGTTTGTACAATTGACAAGAACGGATTGCTTGCCGTTGTTGGTCGAACAAAAGAGCTTATTAAATACAAAGGCTTCCAGGTGAGCCCTGTTGAGCTAGACTCTTATCTTAACCGTCATCCTCTGGTGCTGGAGGGTGCTGCCGCCTCGCTTTGGGATGATTCACAGTTAACTGAGGTACCAACGGCATATGTCATTTTGAAGGAGAAATGCAAAGGAAAAGAGAAAGAATCTCTGATTCGAATCCAAAGGGACGTGGATAGTGTCGTTACTGGCTATAAGAAACTTCGTGGTGGAGTGTGGGAAGTGAACGAACTGCCGAGGAATGCGACCATGAAAGTCCTGAGAAACGAGCTGAAGAAGAAAATTACCGGTCCTTGCTCTCTGGAAAAGAAATTCAGACCAAAGGCCAAACTGTGAATGGGCTTACTCGTCTAAAATTGTGCCAGCTGTCTGATTTAGTTCGTTCTTTACTTATGATACAGCGGTTTCTGCACATGCCTGCGAATGACATTTGATCCCTATGTTGAGTAGCACTGGGCTGAGCGAGAATAATATATATATATTTTAAAGTGAGAGATATGTATGTGTCTCTCTCACGTCGTAGCGTCCAGCAGATGGGTGGAAATGTACCAGCTGTATACTCTAGGAGACGGACTATTAGTAGCTGCGGTCGTGAACATCCGGACCACAGAAATTCACGAGACCGAATACTGTCTTTCGTTATTGAAACAATATATCTGAAGAGACTACAATAATATCCCGGTCCAAAACGTTACGGAAGCCATCAGACTTCAACATATTTGGAGTCCTTCCAAGCGGTCTACGAGAAATTAATGCCGACGATCGGCAGATTGCAAACTTCGCCACCCACCAGCAAGACGTATCGTGGCATCCTGTCCCATCAGACCTATTGCTAAAGTGTACATCGCAGTACCTGTATTTATACCAAAGTAGCCCGTATTGACTTCTCTTGCTACTTAATTATTACCTTCCAATTTGATAGGAAAGACGCATCTAAAGCTCCGATATTCGGGAAACTAGTATCTCCCGTCGGAGGATCATATGGGACAACCCCCCTCTCAACTATCCAGGTTGTCATACGATTGCACTTTTCCTGGCCATGACAAGCTCCTTGATTATATTCTGTCGTTGGATATGCTGAAAATAATCTCTACCCCACGGCTCATTTTCGGGAGAACGTTTTTATCAAAGCCATTTGCAGTTCACCGAAGCATGTCTGCTTCAGCAGCCCCGACAACCAAAGACTGGAGTGCATCACAATATCTCAAATTTGAGGATGAAAGAACATTGCCGGTTCGCGAACTTCTCGCTCGTGTGCCGCTCAGCGCACCAAAAGAGATAGTCGATCTAGGCTGCGGGCCAGGAAATTCAACCAACGCTCTGGTATCTCGTTACCCCGAAGCCCATATTGTGGGAATGGACTCGTCGCCTGATATGATCCGGAAAGCGAGAGCGACTCTCCCAAATCTTGAATTCAGTGTCTCAGATTTGAGATCTTACACACCCTCTGCACCCACTGACCTATTCTTTTCCAATGCAGTCTTGCACTGGCTCAAGAAAGACGAACGGATGGTGGCCATTAAGTCTCTGATGAAAACCCAACCTTCTGGTGGAGTGTTTGCTTTTCAGGTGCCTGACAACCTGATGGAACCATCCCATGTACTTATGAAAGAAACCGCCCTGAACGGCCCTTGGGCAACGACGCTGAAAGGTGTCGGAAGAGATGATATCGAGTCGCCACAAGAGATCTACGATGAGCTCATACCGCTATCCTCCGCAGTAAACATATTCCATACCCACTATCATCACTCCCTGGAGAGTCATGAAGCTATCGTGGAATGGGTCAAAGGCACTGGTCTCCGACCTTATGTGGATCCTCTGACACCGCCAGATAAAAAAGCATTCATAAGCGAGTATTTAAAACGATTGGAAGCCGCCTACCCCAGGTCGGTTGATGGCAGAGTTTTGCTACGTTACCCCAGACTGTTTGTTGTGGCTGTCAAAAAATAAGAGGGGAAAGTTGGTCTGTTCTTTGTTGCTTCATATGTACATGCACCCGATATGTAATTCCACTATGCGATTTGATCTGGTTCAGGTGTTCGCATGATCGGAATTATCATCTTTGGCGGCCAATTTGCCAAATTATCCCAGCGACTTGAGAATTTATACTTCCCAGACCCAACCCAACTTCCGTTAGCTTCGTCGCATGAATTCGATGCATGATCCTGTTCATGGGGCAATACCACCAGAGCTTTACTGTTGGGAGGAACCGTAAGGTCTAATACAAAACAGTCCTTTTCGCGAATGGACCAGCAGCATTCAAGACGACCATATGGTGTATCATATATTGCTTCGGCGGAGTCAATAGTTCCGCCTGGTGCCGGGGCAATCAGTATTTTCTTCCAACCTGGTTCAATGGGGCTGACACCCGCCACGCACTGATGAAGCCAGTTGATAATCGACCCCAAGGCGTAATGGTTGAAGCTAGTCATCTCCCCTGGGTTAATGGTACCGTCTGGAAGCATGCTATCCCAACGTTCCCATATAGTGGTCGCGCCCATCGTGATGGGGTACATCCATGATGGCCGGTTCTTCTCGAGCAACATTCTGTAGGCAAGCTGGTGGTTTCCAGTAGAACTGAGAGCATGTGTTATTATAGGCGTACCGGCGAACCCAGTAGAGACCCTGAATTTGGCTAGTTTGACCAAGTAAGCAAGACGAGAAGACATGGCTGTAAGCTGTTCCTGTGTTGAGTATAACTTGAACACGATCACAAGAGCTAACGCGGTTTGCGTATCTCCAACAACCAAGCCCGAAGATGTAATATACTTGTTCTGGAAGAGTATCTTAAGCTGCTCTGCGTCTCTGGAATAACGCGCAGCATCTTCTTTTTCGTTTAAGACCTGGCTTATCTGCGCAAGAACAGATGTAACATGAACAAGATATGCATCGGCAACTAGGGTACCGTTGGTACGGGCGTCGCCCGGTTCAACAGGGGGCGCAGTAGGGTCAAGCCAGTCACCTAGCTGCCAAATATCGGGATCCCAGAGCCGATCTGGCCCTCGACGAATGCCATTATCCACCCAGGCAACCATACTTGGATACTGGCGCCGTAGGATGGCAATATCTCCATATGAGCGGTATAGATTCCATGGAAGTAGAACAACCACATCATCCCACACTGCTTGCGGAGTAAGACGTGGCCAACAATAATCAACAACATTTGGAACAACGAAAGGAGGGACCGACTGAGCGCCATCCTCTAACTGTTCGGCAGCAACGTCTTTCAGCCAGCCTCCTAGCATTCCGGCTGTGTTGTACAAGAAGTTGGCAGATGGAGAGAAGACTTGGATATCTCCCGTCCAGCCCAGCCGCTCATCTCTCTGGGGACAATCAGTCGGAATAGACAGAAAGTTGCTACGCATGCTCCACAGCGCATTCTTGTGGAGTTGGTTTACCATCGGATGCGAGCAAGAGAACCAGCCAGTTCGGGTCATGTCGGTATGCAGCACAAGAGCACACAAACTGGTAGGAAGGAGAGGATCCTGATTATCTTCTCGACCCCAGCCGTCTATCTGGACATAGCGGAAACCATGCCATGTAAACTGAGGGGACCAGTTGTTTATCTCTTGTCCAGCTGATATGAGAGTATCAACGCACGCAGCTTCCCGAAGAGGCCTAGTGCCAATCTCTCCATTTTCAAGAACCTCAGCGTGTGTGAAGGACACAAGATGACCACGAGGTTTTTGAATAGAAGTTACGAGCAGCCGACCAACAAGGTTTTGGCCAAAGTCGACGACAGTCTTTCCAGAAGGCGTAGTAAAAAAGCCCTCTGGAAGGACCTTTTCAGTCACCCGAACAGGAGGGGCATCTGATGCAATCAGCTCGGCTTGGGGAAAGTCCAGCTCTCGAACAGGCTTCCAAGAAAGACTGTCCTCTGTAGACGTCTTCCATCCGTCAGTTTCCTTTCGAGCGTCGTATATCTCGCCATCGTAGATTTCACTGCGTAAGATAGCGCTCAGTTGGTACTTCCAAGAAGAATCCGTGACCAGTTTGAACAGCTCGTTTTGCTGTGACTGAACTTCAAGTTGAACAAGGGGACCCAACTCGCTTCCATAAATATGCCGCGGCCCACCACCAAAACCAAGCCTTGTAGCGTACCAGCCTTCCCCTACCTCAACGGCAATTACGTTTAGACCCTCTCTGTTAAGGAGATGCGCAACGTTAAACACTTGGTAGTTGAGATGGTGGTGGTAGCTAGTCCATCCTGGAGCCATGCAATGGTTCCCAACAGAGTGACCATTTATATAGGCATGATAAACCCCAAGACTTGTTATGTATAGACGAGCTCGCTCGATATCATTTCCACTGAATGGTAAAGTGAATACCCTGCGGAAGCGCATTGGTTGTAAAGGTCCATTTATTATTTCCTTTTCTCCGGCCGTTATAGGGCGACCGAGCCAGCACTCACGGTCAAGGAAAGCAGCCTCAACAGTCGTCCAAGGCGACCAGTCTGTCGGTCCCTTGATCTCCTCTCCCTGGGATGTTCCATACACGCGTACACGCACTGACGCCCGTTCCCGAGAAGAAAGCGGGGTACTGGGCCAAGGCACCAGAAGAGAATCATTGCTAGCGACACGATAATCCTCTTTTTTAGGACCGGAAGCAGACTCCCGAAGCATTTCAATCTCGTAAGCTGTCTGTTCCCATCCTTGAGGGCCCTCCTTGCTTGTGGTAAACCGCCATGACAGACGAGGCGAGGCGACTCCGATTCCAAGTCCAGATGGATGTTGTTCAAATGAAGGGGCCAAAGGCGCTATCAGACGGAACATCACTGATACTGGATATTGGTGTTCTCACGTGGGAAAGAACAGTATATAGAGGGAAGAGAGTAGTGTTCCGCTAGATGCGGTATTAGGGAGCGGATGCAGCCGTTTTATATGTAAGACTAGATCCAACCGGTTTCGGTACAATCCTCATGCAACATTTTCACGAACAACCGGCAAAGGTTCAATACTCCGTACACCGAGAAGTGGCCCTCCGATGATCTCGGCGAGATGCTTGTTAGGGCTTTCTTCCTCTGGCGGCGTTTTCGACCTCCAATTGGCCAGTCACCGCTAGCCCGGATTTCCTCCGGATATACTCCACATAAAGGTTGGAGCAATGAATGGAAGATGGTGCGGAACAGCTATTAACTATCAATTTATTGATTCTATTAACTATCAATTTATTGATTCTTCATGCTAAGGCATCAGGAGTCCACCGCCTCCTTCTATGTCTACTCCATAATTATTCAGCCCAAAAGCCATTCGAACGCATTGTCCACGAGAACCTCATGCGACGTGCTGCTGTCATGCAACAGGTCTTGCAAATACCTTCGACTGCGGTCGGTTCTTGCCCACGAGTCCAGCCCCTGTAGGGGTTGACAGAGAGATCCTGTCACGTCCATGGCATCCGAAGATCGCTTGCTGTTGCTATCCGCCAGATCCAGATTGAAGGACTCATCTGCCGAAGTCAATTTCGTCCTGTGGTCACGTATACCTTGAGGATCATCGAGTCTCGAAGTGTGCTCTGTGATGAACCGTGCCATCCAATTATCCAGGATAAACGGATCTGACATGCTACTACGGCAATAATCTTGAAACGTCCGAAGACGTGCAACCTACAGCAATCATATGTGTTAATGGCAATGAATTTTGGGTACGGATTTACTTACCGAGATATCCACCACCGGCCACCGCTTCTTAAGTGTGATTAGGAATTCGAAGTTTGATATAAGACATTGACGGGCGATTGTGGATTCTTGTTCTCGATCGCTCAATAACAGCGCGTGCAAGTGGACGCACGAACTGACTGCAGCAATATGGCCGTATATGAAATAATTCAATTCGCAATTCTCCCGTTTTGCAGCTATCTTGACTATTTCCGATACTTTGTGCGCACTTCTTTTGCACATAGCCGCATAGTGCAGATGATCAGGGGCATTCAAAGACTGATAAGCCCTGGACTCTAGGAACGGGAAGAAGAGGATTTGTCGGAGATGATAGTAGCCAATATGCATAGCTAAGAAGGTCCGTCCAAGCCCTTGGCCTGCGAGGTAATCCAAGTTGGCGATGCTATAAACCAGGTTATGGGGAAGGTTCTCATTCCACTTATCGAGACAGTCAGATAGAGCAGGCACTTCCTTATAGTATGTGGCAAATGAGATGATCCCATGGCTGAGTCGACGCAAGAGTTCACTGGTCCGAGAAAATAATCGTAATGACTTTGCCATCTGTGCCCACATTTCATAACGGTTTGTTGCTGGGTCGCTTGGACTCGTGAGGTTTTCAGGCCCATACTTATGGAACACCATGTCATCAAAAAGAGGAAATGAATACGACCAAACATCAGGGTGGCGTTGATCGATGGAGATGTCGGCGGCAGTCCATTCACCGAGGATTAGGACAGTAAGCCAAGTACGACGACGCTGCTCTTGCGAAACCTGGGATAGTTCGGGTCGCGATTCCCAGACACCCAGTGCCTCGGAATGCGATCGTGCCAACTCCACATAGATGTGCTTCGCCTGTAAATCGCCTTCTCCGCCCATAAATGTTCCAGCTAGCAGAAAAGCTTGGATAGACTCTAAACTGGGAGAAGTTAATTTCTCATAAATCATTGTTTTGGCTTCACTGAAAAATCGTTGCCCTCGCAGACGGGGCATCTGTCCTTCAAAAATATGATTTGTGGAGTACCTAAGGCCTGTTAGAACCAGAATCGGGGCGGGTGAATGCCGCGAAAGAGAAGTTGACCTTGCAGATAGTGCCGCCATAAATAAGACAAGCAATGTAGATTCTCTTTCCTCATAAATGCTGCGCATAAAACTTATTTCATGGAAGAGACTGTGAGCTACATTGTGAATGAAGCGGAAGTACAGCGAAACTAGTTCAATTCGAAAGTCTCGAGAGACACGAAGGCATTGAAGCGGATCTTGATTTGAACCAGACTCCTTTTGTCTGTCTGAAGATTTTGGAGTCGATGGCATAAATGAATTCGATTGCAGGGCCCTTCTTGACGAGATCGGGTCATAATTTGCGTCTAAGCTGCATCGAACGGAGAGCGATTGACAAAGCCGACAGGCTAGGTTTGAAGATGCTGGGATGCAACGCCGTTTACGAATTCTGCAATGGTCAGTCTTATTATCTCTGTAAGAATTCCAACTCGAGTCCTACGGGGAATGATGCTAACCGACAGTTTTTGCAGGCTCGTGCCCTTGCTCGCTTCTCCGACGGTCCCTGCATCAGAACGACCCAGATAAAGGCCCAATTGTCCGTAGGTTTGATGCACAGGCGAGCTAAACCTACGCAGTACTGTGGGGAAAAAAGCGGAAAAGAAGATGCAACCCAAATATTGCCTAGGGAATGCGGAGTAATATTAATAGTCAAACTAACGTAATCTCCCGCTGTTGCCCCGAATTTATTAAGGCATCCAATAATGCACTAGGATCAAAAGTTAACTCCGCTGGCGCAGTTTGAGTTCATCGTCGCATTATCTAGAATAAAACAAGTTCTTTCCCAAGATTTGCAAAATATATATCCCAGGGTAAGGGTGTGTTGGAAGCCCAAAATGACTTTAACAACTGCTTAGCTCTAGTGAAATTCCCCATTCCAAAACTCTGCATATGATTCATTCGGTCTTGTATGAGATTCCGCTGACTGACACTGTCTGTTTCACACCCCGCACTGAATATCGGCCATAGGATGAGAATGTTTGCTGCTGACAAGGGACGAATATGGAGCACGGCGTCGAGTATGTTTTTGATATCTGTGATAACTTTTGGGTCATATTTAGGAAGCCTCTGAATGCGGCGGTGAAGATGTAATAGAGCTGAATAAACGAAGGCGTGATGAGTCTGCTGTAATTCTTCTGCAAGTTCGCCGTGGGAATCCCTTGTAGCGTTGGATACAGTGCGTCCGACAATGGAGTAGAGAGTTGATTCCAGGATCTCTGTCTCCCTCACAATATCCTGAGGCACCTGGTCTCCAGTGTGCATATATGTATGGTGTCGCAAAGCCAGTTTTGATATCCGTGCCAGAGTCGGCATCAGATCCAATGAATAGCCGCAAATATCATCCACATTGGTGGAGTTAAGGGTGCTAATCTTAATGAGCGGCATACTCCCAGCGTCATGAACACAACCTGGTCTTATTCCTGACAAGCCAGCTAAAACGTCCATTGTCATGAACCACTTTGCCAGACAATTAACATAAAGCTCCTCTGCATCGGACGCTTTCTCTTTGCGCAATAAACAATTCAATAGTTGCATCGTCCCACAAAGATGGGTTCTCCATATATCCATGTTCCCATTGCAGACATCATTTGTACAGAGAGCCATTGCAGCCGTGACTGTCTGAGGATCGAGCGTGTATTGTGAATTAGAGATCAACAAACGGAGACTTGAAATGGCCTTGTTCGTAAACTTCAAACAGGCTAATGTGGAGTTGGGAGTTGAGTCCCGGATGAGGCGGCCATGATGGCTACATGCGGCAGCCAGAAGAGCATAAAGAAGATGGGGAGTCTGTATAGATGCAGAGATCATCCTCTGGAGAAAGAAATCTGGAGCTGCAGGGAACAGCCTGGGGGCAGTTTCGGTGCTGAAGACATGCATAAAGAACCGGGATTCTTCTGATGCCAAGAAAGGAGATAGATTTAAAGTAGGCTGATATAGGCAAGACCGCAAGGCTGAGATCCTTTGCGGCGGAGAGTATAGTGCCAATTGTTGGTTTTGGCGTTCTATGGAAGACTCCTGATAGTTCAAGTGTAGCGGCGATTGCTGGACGACACTTAGGTTGTAAATGCATCCTCTCGGATATCGTTTGCAGCGAGAGCATACGGGCTTTCTCAGGTCACACTTTGAACAGAACTTAGTGGATATATATACTAGTATTTAGGGAAAACGCACCTTAACCTTTTTTCTCCGACATTCTGTGCAGCCATCTCGTCTCCTTTGCGAGAGTCGAGGCCGCTGGGTCTTCCGAATTGACGACTGGTTTTCAGGCGAATTTAGACTCATCCGGGCTAGATCAATGTAGGCTACGTAACCATTTCGAGTATGAGACAAAAGAACTTCTGGCCTAAGACGCTGATGAGTAGAGAAATTGTCTGGTGAACCACAGAAAGTTGGTGACGAACATGGGAAGACGATGAAGTGGAGACGGATCCTAAACCTATTCTGGAGATGGATCCGAACCATATTACCGAGACATTGAATCCTGCAATTATGACCGGTATAAAGCATATCTCAGTGCTATCACTCATAGGAATCTGCGTTCTTAGTAGGTGGTGAGTCCGTGCATTCAACATACAAAGTTACATGTTCAGACCCGAACAAGCACCATTCTCCCAGCGCCCACCATTTATTTAACCCCTAGAACCCGTTCTATATCTTTCCCATCCAACCACAGATCCATCGCCTCGTACATTCTATAGAATTCCTGGTTGTTCAATGTGGGCAAATCCAATTTGATCTGATGACCCAATTTCGCCTGACTAGCCCCCAGATAGCGATAACCATACGGATATCGATCAAGTTCCTCTTTCTGGAAGGTCGGAACTGTCGTTCCATCAACAGCACAGATCCTATCCTTTTCATAGAATACCTTCTTGTACTTGATCTTCCATTCCGGGATATTCGATGCGGATGCTGTCTTCAAGCACCACATAATGAACCGTGCATCACATTCGACATCGTACTCAGCCCCATCAAGGTTGAAACGCTGCGTGATAGTCGCCTTCATTTTCGCGACGGCACGGTTCGTGGCCGGGTTGAGGTCAACGAGTGTGCCGTTTTCACGATGCATGATGAAATCCCCCTTCGCGCGGCCGGAGATACTGGCTTTAACGAAGTCATCGATAGTCATCCCGCCACTCCATGCTATGTGCCGTCAGTATGATACTACGATGGCTTTAAAAGTGAACCCACTAGTGAATATGTAAGCAGTTTCTGCGAAACAGTGCCGGTAATGGTTCCACTCCGACGCATCCCGGTATACGGGCCACCCTTTGGCGAGCTCGCTGACACAATAGCGATCGAGGATCTCCTCAGGGGTTCCATTTAGGTGGTTCCATATGATAGGTTGGGTCTCTTTCTCCGTAACGTTGTAGACCATTTTGCAGTGTGGGACCTGGGAAGTAATGGGACCACTTTCGATGGGAGGCGAGCCTTACCAAAGTTGCAGAATAGGTCGATTCGGATGATTGAAGAATGAAAAGGCGATTATGTTCAATTATTCTCGATTAATGGGAATTTAATGGCAGCCATTACCATTACATCATGTGTGGATTCAACGTCATAAGATCGAGGTCCCATGGTTGTTGAACTCAATCTATTTATCTCCGATACATATCTTTGCCGGCGAATTGGGTCTCGCGGTGGTCAATTGAAGACCCTGGTAGGATGACCCAGCGAAAATATTGTGCAGGTCATTTCTATGAACTCCCGAAGTCTTGCATTAGAAACTTTATGTAGTTATATACTTTTACATATCTATTCAGTATAACCATAACCGTCAATCCGTACCATGAATCCACTTAGACAGACAGAGATCTGTATGCCGTAGACGGTTGACTCGGATGAGAATCAGTCACATTAGTATGATGAACCATGTCGAACGCTTATCGAGAGGAAGATGGTGTGAGCGGTGTACAAACGGAGTACGGAGTATGTATGAAGCGCACAGATTCTGCCACCATCTCCCGCTCGCGCGCGCGAGAGTCGGAGGCTCAAGCGGAACAACAAATGTCCGACAAATGTGGCGGTGTCGACTAGAAAACCACACACTAGTCCACTAGTCCACATTTGGTAAGAAGCTACTCATCCCGCGCGACCTGCGCCACATGCGGCCACCAAATGATTGATGCCACTCGACAACCCAAACATCACGCTTGTTCTCCATTCCTCCCGTCCGAATCTCTCTGCGCTGGCCGATTTCCTCCCTACATTCCTATCCCAATCCAGGTAAGCTATCTGTATCCTCTCCCCCACCGCAGATTAACCCCCAGGTCTCGGGTGCCCGACGTCGGAGCCACTGTCCCTTTCCTCTTACCCCCCACAACCGCTCCTCGAACGTCCCGACGACCCCGTTGTGTCGCTATCACCACCACCGTGCGCACCCAGCTAATTCATCCGTTGCAGATCCTGACTTATTGATTTAAGTGCTCTATCTACCATCAGATATCGTACAATGGCTGTTGACGCTGCTCCCACGTCGGTGCGTATACCACACCCCCCGACGCGACGTCATAATCCGCATTCCGCGTGAACCCAACCCATTGACCGACAAGTGTTCAACCATCGCTAATATCTCCGCTCGCTGGAACTACACAGCCTGTTCCCATCGCGGAACTCACCAAGATCGCTACCGAGGTTCGTACCATCGCTTCATATATCTCAACCATGTCTTGTTCAACCAACACAAGCGGAGCGCTGACATTGATGGCATCTGAACAGGCCTGCGATACTGCCCTGAACGACGTCAAGGGCTACGAACATGCCAAGGTTGGCGACTGGAACTCTCAAATCATTGTATGTGCCGACGGCTCACCTCGGCGCAACCCACGACTAATCGCTCGCTCTGCGACCCTTCTAGAACACCATTCTGAAGGCTCTGATCACCGCCACCGCCCCGGCAGACTCGTCCGCCTCTCCTCCTTACCGGTTCACCGTCAACAGCACCATCGTCCAACAGGGCCTGATCGATCAGTCCGCAGCGGCGGACGGCGCCGCCACCAATGTCGGCAAGCGGGGTATGCACTCCGCCTCTGGTGCGTTCTGGGACGTCAAGCGCGACGGCATGTGGACCTTCAAGTACCCTGAGGCCGACCAACGGGGTCTGGACGTCGTTGTCAGCGTGACGTGGTTTGCCCTGAACTGAAATTGGTCGGGTCTGAAACGAAATCGGACCGAAGGGGAAACAGAGAAGAACCAGCGTTTTCTTTGGGTCTGTTATCTTTCTTGCAAGTAAATTATATCTTTTTTCCTTTCCCTCTGTATGTTGACGTTCTTGTTTGATCTGATCTAGTTCTGTCGTGTTGTCAGCTTTGGAGCAAGGTGCTATGAATAAGTTGGTCTTTGTCTTGTTCTTTTGGTATGTTGTTTCTACGGAATAGCTTTATACCACTGTTTCCAGCCGTTTCAATGTATCTCTGAGGTGGAGTTGTGTCGCGAGTATAACCAGTCGTAACATACGCTCTTCGTAATTGCTTTGGGACAATTTGCTATGGCTTATAGATAGTACCAGATGCGACCATGTGGACCAGGACAGTCATACACTGCAGACATGGATAAATAAACAAATTTCAAGCATACAAGAAAAGCCGAAACTCCAGAAGGGACCAACCAGGCGCCATGCTAACCATGTCGGGGAAAAAAGCAAAAGACAACCCTAGATACGATCTGGGCGTTGGAGCCCAGTTCTACCGCGGTTCGGAGTAATCATTCAAGGCAACACACACCGACCCGCGGTGATGGCCACTGTACTGCCGGATAACCTGACCAGATGCCAGCTCCCAGAGCCGTGCGTAGTGGTCGCTCGAGACGGTGACGAGATATGCCGAGTCAGCAGAAAAGGCGCAGTCCCAGACCCAGCGCTGGTGGTTTGCTAGTGTGGTTTCCAGGAAAAGTGTCGCGGTGCTCGAATCAATGGGAGGGCCGTCGGGTTGCACGGGGAAGGTCTGCTGTGGCTCACTGTTAACGGGAGGGGTCCCATCAATGAAGCTGAAAGGATTAATGAAATCGGCTCTCCCCTTATCGCTTCCGGGAGTATTGCTCTGGCTATCGGACTGCACGGTGCCCGGTGATATCGGGGTTTCTTTGGTTGGATCGGGTGAGGATGGGGATGCGATGCCCTTTGGTTTCGCTTTGGCTGCGGCGGCGGCAGCCATCTTGGCCGGCGGGTAGTCAAGATCCAAGTTCCAAACTTTCGCAGTGTGGTCGGCTGAGCATGTCGCCAGGTGCTTGACATCGGGAGAGAGGAGAATGCGGGTGAGGTAGTCTTTGTGGGCTTGGAAGGTGCAGATCGGGACGATACGCGTCAATTCGGCGTCTTGTATCATTCGCCAGATGTATACATTCCCCTGTTTGACGTTAGCTAAGAAAATGATGGATGAGTCAGGGGCGGTACTACTTTTTTGTTACCCGCACATAATAGAGAGCCATCACTAGCAACACTAACGCTCTGGACAGCGACATCGTCCTCGGGAATCAGCTGGTGAGTACAGACACTCTCACCCAAGTCCCAGACACGAACAATACCTGCGCGGTCTCCACTAATTAGTTCACCCTGATTTGGGTGGATTACAACGTCATTAACTGGGGCCTTGTGGGCGTAATTCCGCTGCAGGCTGCCTGTCCGGGTGTCCCACACTTTGACGGTGCCATCTTCAGAGCTCGTCACCATCCATTTTCCTTCGCAGTGAAATGCAACGCCAGTGATGTTATTTGTATGACCATCAAACGTCATGACCGGGTTGGGGTTTGTAGATTTGATGTCGTATAGCTTGACATTACTGTGGCCCGCAGCAGCTAGATAGCGCTTGTCTGGCGTGATACATAGGCGATTTACCTGTGAATCAGGATGTTGGATAGTTCGCGAACATATTCCCGACAATGCTTCCCAGAATCTATGCATAGAGGGTGAGAATGAAGATCTGAGAATGTACAGACTACAAGGCTTACCGAATGGTGTGATCATATCCCGCTGCATATGTCAAGGAGCTTGATTAGCGGGACTCGAATCTAAACATGACCGAACCAAGAAAGGAGCAAACACGTACCCGTACAGAGAATAACACTCATTGTGGTGAGGTAGACAATGCAAGCAACCGGAGATGGAGGTGAAAATAACGGAGCGAGAGAGGAATGTGGTTCAGATGAAGCATCTCTGCCGGTCTTTCCCTCCCCTCGCTGGGCGGACCCCACGTGAGCGGTATTGCGGGCGGTGAGGGAGGCGGCGACCAACATCTTTTTTGTTGATCGAGACTTCCTCTCACCTTTCTGCTTTCTACTTCCCATCTCATCTATCCAACACACCGATCTTTGTCGGATCCCAAATGAAAATGGGACTGATTTTGTTTGAATCCTGATACCTGTCTCATACAATATCTAACAGTGCTTGGTTTATCGTCGCCACTTTTCAAACAGCTGGTGAAGGTTGAGTGGAAGAGTCGCCTAGAGGCATCTCTCACTGTTGAATTCCTCATACATTTTCAGACGACCGCCTACAATCTTTGTTACGTTCGCCATTATCGATATTCATCTGAATGACGCGTCCGTACGCCTTCGCTACTGAGGGAAACGACTGATCGCTATTCCCTGGCGTGATTGCTGACCATCAGCATCATGGATGGAAGTGTGGCTGAAGGTATTTCTACCTCTCTCCAGACCTGCCCTCCCGATCCTCAAGGGCAAGCCGCCTGCGAGGATCTCACATCGTTCCCACCTCCCCCACTGCATGAAGATGATCTGGGGCTTACACCTCCCCCTGGGTCGCAGCAGCTGCAACATACGAATACTACTCGGGGATCCTTCAAAGATGAGGGAACGTCCACAGGAGATGAGAATCCCAACCACAATGCCGCGAATCTGGGGAATGACTCGAAAAACAACCGGATAGACGATTTGTCCCCACCGGATATCTGTTCGATAGGCATGAACTGCCCGTCTGATACGATCGATGGGCTATTTGACGGGTTTGATCCGGAGGCAGCATTCCGTGAACTCCAGGCGGCGCTTGGACCCCAAAAGCGTGCTGGTGAGGAGGCATTTCCTGGTGAATTGGACTTTTGGAATCCACCCGAGAAGAAACGCATCCTGGAGCTCCCGCATGGTTCAGTCGGTACGTCTCCGGAAGACACACCCTCGTTGTCCTCGCCCGACTCTTTGCTTCGCCCTGAGCAGATGGAATCCGCTCCCCTTACGCCGACTGCGGTAGAGAATAATCAGTCGTCAAACTCCCTCTTCGATTCGCTGGATGCCTTGTTTGAGGATCCTAGTTTCCAAATACCGTTGGATTGGCAGGAGAATCTGGAATCTCCAACTGAGCTTCCCGAGCCGACTACCGACATGTTGAGTGGAGGCTTTGATGCAGTAGACGATGTCTCGCAAGTGGAACAGTTCGACGCACGTCCAACTATTACTTCCTTTAGTGAGGGCACAAAAGAACGATTTGGCTTGGATTCTACAGATATAATATCCAACACTGTATCGGAAACCTTGCGGATGCATCCCAAGCCTCAATACACCTCCCCCTACCCTTCCTGTGGGGGGCCATTGGGCTACTTTCCGTCTGCTCCAGGGATCCATGTGCGGTGTGTCGAGGCTGTTGACAGGAACGTCTGTAATCGCATCACTGGCTTGGAAGACCGAGTTCAACGACTCACATATGAACGCAACAAGTACCGGGCGTCGTGGAACCAGTGGGCTACTATTGACCCATCCACCGGGAAGTCGAAGGAGCAGACCCTACGCGAGGAGAACGCCCGTTTGCGGCGAGAGTCATCCCAACTACAAACCAAGGTGGACGAGTACAAGGATGAGGCGGCTGAATGGCGGGCCCGACTGAATGACCTCAGCATCGTCTATAACAACCTCCTCTACGAGATCCACGTGCAGCGTAAGACGCCGGCAGTCGCCCCGATCCCCCCGGGATACAAGCCTCCCACGTCTGGAGGTCCCTCGCTGTTAAATGTACCACTTCCATCAACTGTGGTTCCGGTCCAGCCTGCGGTTCCCAGTGGTTCGAGCAGAGATCACCCGGCTGTGACCACGGCTCAGGTCCCTCCGCAACCATTAGTGTCAGGCCCCAGACCAGCACCGATCATGATTGATCTCACCGACGAAGGCGACGAACCCCCTGCACCGCCCCCTTCCCGACCACCTGGCGTGGGGACAATCCAATCGCTGCGCAACAAGAAATACGGATGGCTGCAGGGCCCTAAACGACCCGAGACGGGCACGCAAGCGGTCTCCGCGCCGCCAAGTCCATCGCATCACCACACACCGGATACTCCCGAGCGCAGCCGCAGTCATCCGGCGTTCAGCGCGGAGGAAGAGTTGGTTCGTGCGATGGAAGCCGAACTCGCTCAGAGTAATTGATACCCTTTTTGTCTTCATTGCATAGCGTGGCTATTCGGGTTTTTGTTACGAGTTGAATAAGAGAAAGATAATATATGATGATCGCTCAAGTTACCGCATCCAAGATCAATGCATTGAATCATAGCTTAAGTCGTAATGATCGTTTCAAAGCCCAACCGGGTCTATAATCTATAATCCATATATACCCAGCTCACTATATAACAAATAGGTACTCGCGAAATATTCATCCACGATGCGCACAATGCATATCGGTCAAACTAAACGGGCTGATTTTCCTTCTCCCGCATGTCCGGGGATCCGGTCGAGGAGGCGGTCGACCGCCCGGAGACGGTCATCCGCAGCTGCTTACGGGCCTTGCGACCGCCACAACAGGCGGCACAGCAGTTACCGAACTGTATGATGAAGGCAATGAGGTTGCAAGCGGATGCAATCCACATAAAGGCCATCATGCGGTCGCCCAGTTCGGCTTCGATGTTGAGGTCGTAGCTGGGGGAGGTGAAGACGTTTTTGAAGATGGAGAACATGACAGTGGCCACGACAGAGGCGACGATGGTGAACAGAGCAGTGAGAAAGGTGAGCACCAGGAAGGGAAAGGAACGCAGCAGCACGAAGGTGCGGCGACGGTGCGGGTGGTTACGCTCATTCTCTGCCGGGTCGGCGGAGATGGTCTGCGGTGGACGCGAGGAGACGGCCAGCGGGGCGATGAAGATCAACACGAAGGTGAGGACCGTGGCTGTGATGAAGAGCCCGAACATCCAGTGGGAGGCGAGGCGGGCGATCTTGAGCGCGTCCATGATGTCCGCGGGGAGGGCGACTGGGAAGGTTAGCTAGGGGGATGGATGCCTAGGGAATCTGTCAGGGAGAGGACGCACTGGTAGCTCCGGAGAGAAGTTCGCTGAGGATGATTTTGACTGGGTTGAACCAATAGAGCCTCTTGCTTGGGGAGCAATGGGTGATGCCCTGGTCATTGTAGCCCTCGCAGAAGTTCCACAGGCCGACCTGGTAGAAGTCGTGCAGGCCGATGGAACGGGCGATACTGTTAATGAAGACGGCATTGGGGACGGAAAGGGGAATGATATTGGAGAGGTCGATCTTGAGGAAGTAGGTGTCGCGGAGGACCGGTTTGTTGGAGACGTTGCCAATGCAGACGAGCAGAAGAAAGATCCAAGCGATTAGATGAAGGAATGTGCGGAGGAGTCGATGGGAGAGGACGGTGGATTTGGACCGACGGGTGGTGGAGGGAGCAGCATTTTTTCGACGGAAGGAGGGGAGTTTGATGGCCATTGGCCTGTATGCGTATGGGGGAGTCTGTCGTTGTGCTTTTTTCGACTCTTGTTCGAGTGTATATCAGGCGGCTAACGGCGGGTGCTGGGTGGTTGGTATGTGGGCGGGTCAATGGGAATAGGTACACCGGAACAGCTGGAGAGTGAGAGTTCGGATATATGTACAGAGGAGGGGGGAATGACGGTCAACGTCCTGTACAGAGGCGATTGGAGGGAGGCTGGGGGGAGGGAAATGGAGGGCAGAGGAGGATGGAGTGGGAGGGAGCGAGAGAAGCTCTGGACAGTGGGAGACAGACAGGAAAACGGGTGGATGATCGGCATGGCCAGAACGGGTGATAAACTGGATGGTGTCAGGGTGGCGTCAGAAGGGTTTTGGTGGTGGGTCGGGGTTGACCGCTGGGTTCAGGGGATGATTGGGAGATGTCCCGGTATATATATATGCATTTCTATACGCTGGTGATGTATATCAGTCATGCTTCTCCTCCTACACTTCGTATACTCCGTATACTCTGTATACTTCGCCCGTGACGTTGAAACTAGAATCCCCGTGACTTCGTGGCTGCCTTGACGGTCCTTAGTCAGCCACTAGCGCCAGCCACGATCGGCACCGCCTCCACCAATAGCCTGAATCCTCAGGCCCACTTGTTCGCCAGCGCTAACTATTCTTATCCTCCTGTATCTTCGTCCCGTCCACTCTCCAATTGTCGGTCGTTCCTCGTCTTTCCCTCGTGTCCTCTCCTCCCTCTCAATCCTACCCGTCCGTCTGCATGCCGCTGTCATCATGAACCTACATCTTCTGGCCCTCTCCGGCCTTTTTCTGTCTGCCTGGGCCGCCGACGGGACCCAAACCACCGATCTCCGCTCGCTACTTACGCTCGATGGCACCGTCACCTCCATCAGTGATGCGGAGACGCCTACGGGTGACTATATCTCCTATACGTCTACCCGGACGCTCCAGACCAACCATGGTGGCATGGTCACTGGTTCGGCCACCAGCCTCTCCGGTGCGGAATCGGCCATGGTCACGGACTCGGCCTCGGAGAACGCAACCACCGCTTCTACATCTTCCACCCTCACAGTCTTAAGTGGCGGTCATACGGGATTGTCAGGCAACAGCACCGCCAATGCCACTTCCACCGCTACCTCGACCTCCGCTCCCCCCGTCAACACCCAACCGTGTAATAACTACCCTGAATTCTGCGCCCGCAAATATTCCAACATCACCATGGTCGCCGCCCACAACAGTCCCTTCGTGCAAAAGGGCAGCGTGGCGGCCAACCAGGTGCTGAAGGTTGATGACCAGCTGAACGATGGGGTTCGCATGCGTAGGTCTCCTCTGCCCTCATCTGCCGAAAGATCCTGACTAACAATTCGGTTGTTTCCGCCGTCTAGTGCAATTCCAGACGCATTACACCAACGACACTATCTATCTCTGTCATACCTCCTGCGATCTGCTGAATGCCGGTCCCCTGGAGGACTACCTGACCGAGGTCACCAAATGGCTGCGGACCCATCCGTACGACGTGGTGACGATTCTCATCGGGAACTACGACTACGTGGCCCCAGGAAATTTCTCATCTATCATCGAGAGCAGTGGCCTAATTGATTATGTGTACACGCCGCCCAAGGTCCCCATGGGGCTGGACGACTGGCCCGCCCTGTCCAGTATGATCATGACTGGAAAACGCGCCGTCGTCTTCATGGACTACCAGGCCAACCAGACCGCCTACCCGTGGCTCATGGATGAGTTCTCCCAAATGTGGGAGACTCCCTTCTCCCCCACGAACCGTGATTTCCCTTGCACCGTGCAGCGCCCGCCCGGGCTGAACCCGCAGGACATCAACAATCGCATGTACATGGCCAACCACAACCTCAACGTGAACCTGGATCTTATGGGCATCAGCCTGCTGATCCCGAACACGGCGCTGCTCAATCAGACTAATGCGGTCTCTGGGTACGGCAGTCTGGGATGGATGGCCGGTAACTGTTCCAGTAGGTCTTCCTTTCGAATCCCCACTCGACGAAGTGACGATGCTAATCCGCGCAGCGAAATGGAACCGTCCACCAAACTTCCTTCTCGTAGACTACTACAACTACGGAAACTACAACGGATCGGTGTTCGAGGTGGCTGCGGACATGAACAACGTCACATACGACCGCAAGTGCTGCGGGGCTGCATCCGCGGGCACGAATCTGAGCCCGCCGAGTGTGATGGGAACATTGCTGGCCCTAGGAGCGGTGCAGGTGCTGGCGATGATGGTATAATAGACGATCTACCTTGGCTTTGCATGTATTTACGAGCGACGATGACAGTATATAGCGATTCTCCATGTACAGTTGTATAGTGTATAGTTGGTTAGGGTTGAATATGGTCGCCCAAAGCGGTTAGCGCCATTCCCGTGATTTCCGCAACACAATCGCATATGCCGTGGACTCTGAACAACCTCATCGATCTCCATTCCACCTTCACCACCTCAATCCACCTCAATCCTCTCAAGGGCTCCCTCCCGATACACTCCATACTCACAATGGTCGACATCGTTCCCCTCTCCTCCTACCCCTCCTACATCGACCTCCTTCCCTCCATCCAAACCTGCAACATCACCAACCTCCCCGAAAACTACTTCCTCAAATACTACCTCTACCATGCGCTCACCTGGCCGCAACTGAGCTTCGTCGCCGTCGTCCGGCCCAAGTCCGGCTACTCCAAGTCCACCGGCGGCAGCAAGTCCGTCGCCGAGCAGTACCCGAAGGTGGTGGGATACGTGCTGGCCAAGATGGAGGAGGAACCAACAGACGGCGTGCAGCACGGGCATATCACGAGTTTGAGTGTGATGCGCACGCATCGTCGGCTGGGGATTGCCGAGCGTCTGATGCGGATGTCTCGTACGTTTAGCTTCCTTGTTCCCTCTCTCGTGATCTCTACCCCTCCGCCGCAAGGTGCCGGGGGTGGGGGGCATGGCTCTGATGGCAAGCTAACAGAATGGGACAGAACGTGCCATGGCTGAATCCCACCGCGCCAGCTACGTCTCCCTCCACGTCCGCGTCAGCAACATCGCCGCCCTGCGTCTCTACCGCGACACCCTCGGCTTTCAGGTCGACAACGTCGAGAGCAAGTACTACGCCGACGGTGAGGACGCCTACGCCATGCGCCTCGACCTGACCAACATGTGGATGAACTGGGCCGAGATCGAGCGGCAGGACCGCCTGCGTGCCGAGGCAGACGAGAAGGACGCCGATGAGGGCGACGCGGTCGGGTCCCTGGGGAAGAAAGACGGAGCGGCGGCCGCCGAGCAGGAGAAGACGGTCAAGGTCAAGGTCGGGAGGGGCCTGGGGGTGGGCGATTTGGTGGAAAAGAACGAGTCGCAGCAGGCTGCTTAGGGTAGGGTGTACATTGGTCTTTCTCTTTCTACCGCTGCTTTAATGAACTGTACATTGGACGGAGTAATGCAATGTCATATATCCCGAGGGATAGCGATAGCGTCGTTATTCGTATCTACAACGGGCCAACTATTTTCGAGTCCCCTCCGTCTTCTTCTCCGCAGTATCAGTCCTGCTGCTACCGGGTTTTCCCTCCGCGTTGCGATTGCTCTGCAGGGATGCCGTGCTCGGCGTGCTGATCGGGCTACTGGTCGTGCTGATTTCCGACACCGACCGCGTCGGCGACGGCATCGTCTGCACTGTCGATCGACTTTCGCGGTTCCGGTCCGCCAGCTCCAGATTCTGCATTCGCTGGTCGAGCGGCACAGCCGACCCGTCCTCGCCGCCGCCGTCCTTTTCCCGCGCTCCGTGGCGTCGACGACTCCCGCGGCTCTTGCGACGGCGATCGCGCTGCTCTTCCCGCGCTCGCCGCGACACGTCCCGGAAAGCTTTCCGCGTCGCCCGCACCTCCTCCTTGATGGCGCGACGCTCCGCCCGGCTGCGTTGCTGTTGCTGCGGCGACTCCCAGCGGCCCCAGCCCGTTCGCCCGCTAGCGCTGCCAGCCGAGCTCGATGAGCCCATCCGCCAGGGGTGACAGCGTCCGGTGAGGCGGGTCTGTCGCCGCGACTCGCGCAGCACATCCAGCTGGCGACGCAGGTCGACCGCGGCGTCATGCAGATCGCGGTCGTGGTGCTCGTCCAGGGAGAGGAGCTGTGCACGCACGGTGGCCAGGTCGGAGGCGCTCAGTTCCGATGTCGTTGAGAGTGAATCGATCGAGCTGAAGGAGGAGACGGATGAGATTGACGCGGCGGACCCTCGACGAGGACGATGTTCTTGCGTCTGTGGTTGTTGTTGCGTTTGCTGTATTTGCTGCGGCGGCTGGGTTGGAATGGAGGACGGCGTGATCGGCGTGGGAGGTTCGGTGGGATGAACGCCCGCTGGCGGATAACCATAGGGATAGGGTGCGTTGGGGTGATACGCCGGCCATTCCTCACGAGGTCGACCACCAAACCCACTGAACACATCCTCCATCTTCCGACCCTGCAATCCCGCCTGTTCCTCGATCCATCGGCCGTGCGCCAGCGCCTGCTCCTCCACCTGTCTACCGTAGTGCTCTGCTTGTTCAGAGATGCGTTCGCCGTACTTCTGTGCCTGCGAGGCGAGGGAGGCGATCCAGCCCAGTGGACCGCCTTTACCCGGAGGGCTGGAGCTCTGATGTTGGGGCGGCCATGGTTGGGCATTCCAACCCCATGGTTGCTGGTAATGGGGTTGCGGGTGGTAGAAAGGGTATTGCTGACCAGCATGGGGAAATGGGGGTGCCCCGTAAGGTGCGTAAGGTGTAGGAGATACAGGTGTATTAGGGTATGCGTAAGGTGCTGGAGGATACGCCATGTTCGCTGGGGGCATGGGCTGGCCCGGAATCGGTGGTAGACCGGGTCCAACGAGACGCCCGCGCCCGGCGGGTTGGGTCACAGATGAGCGGTTTTCCTGCGATACCTTCGTCGCTGAGGGATAGCAGCGGGGGCAGAGAGGGGAGAGAGGCGCGTTTCGGGGGTCGGTGACGTAGACAAAGACAAGGCGGACGGCGCGCGGCTCAAAGAAGTACCGGTTCCATTCAGTAATGACGGCAGATATCCGCACCCGGCGCTGCTCGTCCGTTTCCTGTGGCCGGTCCTTACGGTCTCGTTGGATCTGAGCCCTTATCTGCCGGGAGAGCTGGGCGGAGGTCGAGGCCAGTCCCAAATGCGGGGGAAACAGGTATCGTAAAAACGTATCCCAGTCCTGCTGGGTGATATGATTCGTCCGAGGGCCCCAGCATCGTGGTCGTCGCGGAAAATCCTTCGATTGGCTTCGGTGGTAGATGGTGAGTTGGTGTTCGAGTATTGGGCATTCTTCGTCAAAGACGGGAGGCGGGCGCTCGGCGAAGTAAGCCGCAGCGGAGGTGAAGTTGGCCGGTGGAAGTGAGGCGGTGGTGGCAATTTCTTGTACCGAGTTGGAGTCGTTTGTTGACAGGCTGTCACTCTGGGGTGCATTCCCTCCGCGCAGCCGAAGTAGATTTCTGTTGTTGTTCGTCTGGGAGGCTAACGGGTCCACGGCGGAATACGGCGGGGGAGCCTCATCGTCAGGGTCCATGCCGGGGGGCATATGGATGGCGTATCGTGCAGAATCGACCAGTTCTAACTTGGAGAAAACCTTCAAGATGATCAACGACTATTCATCATATTGCATGAAAGATTAATGGCGGAGATTGTCATCCGCGGTGGACAAACGCACTTGCTGACGCTCACCAAGGCAGCAGGATTATAACGGACGCAAGGGGCGTCGATCGACGGGAATAGGAGGGGCAATCGAAGAGGTCAAAATAGTGTATCGTGAAAGATCTTCCAAGCAAGGAGGTGCACTGCCGAAGCAGGATGAGAAAGGTGAAGTCGATAAGAAGTTGGAGATTCATCAAAGAACGAGGTGGAGGCGGAGATCACGGGGCGCCCGCCCTCCGATTGGTGCATGTGAACTATACGGCCACGTCCAGTAAGGAGGACTTCCCTATTCAATCTCTCTATATGCTCTGTCTCCGAATCACTCTCTATTCAAGCTTCCAGGTCTCACCCTGAGGATCTTCAGGCAATTAACCACGCAAGGGCTATGTTTTCGCTCGACGACGACAATGTAAACGTCGAAAGGGCGTCTGTTCCGTTCCGTCACGGATACAATCACCTCAGCAATGAGCGAGACGAAAGACGACTCGCGTCAATTCCCTAAAGATGACAGGAACGCATGGATTGTCGCCCTGGGTAGTTTTCTGGCGATGTTCTCCGTCGGACTGCTCAATGCTACAGGGACTTTCCAGGCGTATTTGGAGAAACACCAACTCCATAGCTACAGCCCTGGGATTATCTCCTGGATCTTCGGCGTGTACGTCTTCCTGGCCTACTTCTGTGCCATTCAGGCAGGCCCAGTCTTTGATGCCCGTGGTCCCAGGCCTCTGATGGTCACTGGTATAGTCCTCACCACGATAATGCTGGCCACTATGGGCAACTGTTCCCACTATGCCCACTTTCTTGCGGTAATCGGTATAGTCGGTGGCACCGGAGCATCCATGGTCCAAACATCAGCCATTTCAGTAATCAGTCACTTCTTCCAGCGACACCGCGGGGTCGCCATGGGGGCCGCTAGTAGCGGAGCCTCGATCGGCGGCATCTGTATCCCCCTCCTGATGGACAAATTGACTCCCCGAATTGGCTGGTCATGGGCCACACGGGTGGTGGCGCTGGTCTGCTTTATCCTGGCTGTCATCGGCTGCCTTCTGATGCGGTCCACACAGCCCAAGAAAAGCGGCTGGTCCGCAGTCATGCCGACATTGTCAATCCTGGCTGATCCGGTGGTCGGACTCACCGCCGCCAGCATCTTCTTCCAAGAGTGGGGATTGTTTGTCCCGCTAAACTACCTACCATCATACGGAATTGACTACGGTATCTCGACAAGCCTGGCCCACCAGACCCTCTCAATACTCAACGCGAGCTCCTTCTTCGGTCGCTTTATCTCGGGCCTGGTGTCCGATAGAGTGGGCCATTTCAATACCTTGTTCCTAACGGTGACTCTGTGTTTAGTAACCACTGTGGGCCTCTGGTTCTCTTCTGCGGGTAGTCTCCCGCTGCTCATCGTCTACTGCATTGGCTTCGGGTTCGCCAACGGCAGCAACATATCCCTCGCTGCGGTCTGTGTAGGTCAGCTATGCGACACCGCCGACTATGGTCACTACTATTCCACTGTGTACACTGTTGCGAGCTTTGCGTAAGTTGATGCCCAATGCCCTTCAAAATTTATTCATGAGACTAACGTGGGCAGCCCTTTGACGAGTATGCCCATTGCCGGGGAGATTCTCACCCGCTGCAGCGGTAAATACTGGGGTCTGATTACATTCAGTGCCTGTTGTTATGCTATGGCAGCAATCTGTATTTTCGCCGCAAAGCTATGGCACACTGGCTTTCAAAGACTCTGGGTGCGATGGTGATATGTACTTTTACTTATTTGATAGAATGTTTGTTTTCCTTTTGAAAGGTGTCTGTGGCGGGAAATGGACTGGATTAGAGATACTCTGACTTACTTAATAGTTGTCTATCTGGTGATCTGAGAGCACTCGTCTGGGTATCACAGGAAACCAGAGTTTTGTTGTGTGGAACAAAAAGAGCTTTATGCTTCTTTTTGGCCAAGACTGGCCGATGGAAATTGTACGATATTATACCTCGTCAGAAAATATATCAGTCATAATGATGTTGAAGAAACTGCCTCCTGCACTGCGCGAGACTCTTCACTGACAGAAGCCCCAACGGCCCTATATATATACTTCCTGAGGAGACGAATCCTGGCCTAAAGTGAATGCCTCTATCCATATTGCTGTCTTTATCTATGGCCATTGTCCGATGGTGTCAGTGCCAAGCATTATAGGACATTGGATGCTCGATGTAGTGAGTGCAGCTTAGGAGTACATGCAGTTCTAGGAAGCCCAGAACTCGCAGATATATCTTAAGGACCGGACGCCACATGAAATTACCACTTTTATCATTATCAATTATCTCAAGAAACGTCTATCCCCATATGTGCATAGTATCCAGTCATCAACATCGTACGGGGTATGTACAGACTCCAAACTCCGGCCACAACACGAAATCAATCCCACGCATCGCCCCAGCCATCGTCGACATCATCATCCTTCGGTTTCGTATCAATCTTCTTCGGAACGACGGGCTTGGCTTTGGTAGCGCTATTACGGCTCGAAGTACGCGACACCGGTGTCTTGTTCAGCCCCTTTGGTAACGGTTTCTTGGCCTTGGATTGCGCCGCGAGCCATCCAGCGAAATCTGGCTCGCCGCCGTCATCATATGGTACAGGGGTAGATTTCTGGGCCGCAGCGGCGCTCGTGGACGATGCAGTGGCGGTGGATATGGGACTGAAGGGGTCGAATGCATCCTCCGCCTTCTGCTCAGTGTCCTCGTCATCGATGGCGCCCCAGGCATCGTATCCGTCGTCGAAATCTTCCACCCCCTGCGTGACCGGCGCAGGTTGCTCAGATAGGGACCGACGCCCAAGAGGCTGCGCCGCGGGACGAAGCGTCTCCTTCGGGACGTCCAGCTGGGCGGATGCTGATGTCCGAACGGGGCGAGGAACCGAGGCCGAGCGCGCGGTTTCGGCCTCGACGGGTTTGGGTCCGTTCGTTGCCGCGGGCTGGATCTCGCCGTCGGCAGTCGTAAGCTTATTGGTGAAGGAAGAAATGGCCCAGCCGGCCCAGGATTTATCGTTCGATGTTCCAATACGAGCAGCCTCTTTGGAGGGGTCTGGGCTTGTCGACGTTGGCAGCGCCGTATCACCCATTGTGTTGCCGAATTTGCGTACCCGCTGCAGGTACAGATCCAGCGTCTTGTTTGCTTGGTCTCGCATTAATCTAATAACTGTCAGTTTTGTAGGAATGTATGGAGCCAGGTGGCTTACTTCTCTCGATCAAGCAGCGACGGACAGATCGCAGGGAGGATTCTAGTCGCACAATCTTCCTCGGTAAAGAACTCCAATGTTGCGCACAGAGCGAGTAGTCCAGCACACCGGGCATGCACAAATGGGTCTCGAAGAGAGCGGGTAAACGCCGCTATGAGAACCTTGGATCTAGACTGTAAAATGTTAGAAAAGTGTCGTTCACGAAACGGGATAACCTTACCCCCTGGCCCAAATGCTTTGCGATCTTCCCTAAGCAGATCGTCGTGTTTGTACGGATACCGGGTTGCTCGTCGTTCGCAGTCCGCGCCAGGAATCTCAGCAATTCCCCGTTGATCGTCCGATCGCTCAACTTGGGGACGACCGACAGCACAGCCTTGACCGTTTGTTCGCGAACAACAGGGGCAACATCCGTGAACCCGGAGGTCTAACCAAAGCATATCAGTATGAACGTAGGCAGGATAGAAGGTAGAGCTCACCATCTGGGGAAAGATCTTATCATTGACGACCTTCTGAGGAAGATTATCAATCATCAATGGCAAGTTATCCAAAAGACAGACCCGCAGCGCGCGGTCAGGATTTGCAAACAGACGGACAACAACCGGTGTCAACTTGGAGCTATATTCGTCCTGCGAAAGCTTCGATCCGATTTTCAGAATAGCCGACAGGACTTTGGGACCGCCGCCTCCAAACTCGACCGACTTCAGCAACTCCGGAAGCACCTTCATTTTGAAGAATTCCTCGGGGAAGTCTTCCGAAAGCTCATCGAGCTCACTAATCCCATTAGCACTACCACCAGTGGCTAATAACGGGTCAGTACGCACTTGATAAACTCCTCCCGCTCCGCATCATTCTTAAGTCCCAAGCTCTCAATATCATCGGTCAGACGGATGAGAGGCGTCTGGAAGAAACCGCCGTGCTTCTTCCCCTGCTCGACAAAGTGTGCCGGGCTTAGACGCAGCTTCGGATTCGCCGTGCATAGCCGCTTATAGCTCTGGTGCATGCTAGGCGGGACGTTCGTCGTCTTACCTACCTGGTCCCCGCCCATAAAGCTACCATTAAAGACCTCAAAGATGAGAATTCCCAGGCCGTAGGCATCAACCGCACTCAGTGGATGCCGCTTGATGATATCCCAGCCGCCCTTGACAACTTCCGGGGGCGTATACCGCGCTGCGTCGGGAACAAGACTTCCATATGTCTGTCGCCTGTTAGCCTCCGTCCACGCCCACTGGTGCGACCGCTGAGCCCACTAACATATATGACCGCGTTCTCGTCGTTCATGGAACTCAACACATCGAACCCGCCTAGCTTCCACTCGCCACTCTCGCTCGCGTAGATCGACGATGCTCGCACGACGCCGTGGACTGAGGCTGCGTCTTCGTTGATGAACTTGAGCGTCGACTATGGCCCAAGCCTCATTAGCACCTGCAGGAATTCCCCTCGAACAGAGCCAATACCCACCGCCACAGTGTACAAGCCCCATTTGCACGTCTCCTCGCTGAGACTCCGCCGCCTCACATGCCAGGAAAGCGGCACCACGCGCTCGGTGATGATGTAGATGCTGGTCTCGGTCTACGTCGAGTCAGTCAGGCACATGTTGTCACTAATATCGGCGCCGATAATGCGGCTGCGGCCGCGGCGTACCTCAATCGTGTCGAGCACCTTGATCACGCCTGGGTGTCTCAAGGTCCGGCATTTTCGTACAGCGTTCTTTGCGAGTGGTAGACGGGACTTGTTCGCGGCGATGTCAAAGGTGAAGATACTGCAGGCGAAGCCATCTTCCTGCAAACAAGGCCAGATTGTATTAGCGGGGTACGAATAGCGCAACTATAGCTAAAGAGGGGCAAAGCAGAGCGGAATCATACCCGTTTTGTCGCGTTGTGAAGGGTCCAAATAGAATCGGAAACGTCGACTCGGTCGCCGAGCGAATAGGGAAAGGAACTGCCTTTGGCGATCGCCGATGCGACGGCGGATTTGAGGAAATCCATGGCGGTTTGTCGAAGAGGGAGTCCGTCCGGCGGGAGTATTTGCAGGGTTCGAGAGACAACACAGGGGGTTTGTCAGATGTGCCGCGGGGAAGGAGGACGTGAAGCAGATCGTCCTTGTATAGACGGAGAAGAGAGAGGCCACCCGAGTAGACAGGACCCTCCGAATAAAGTCGCGAGGAGAGAAGCAGAAGCAAAAAGTGATTGTGATGATCGTGGAGGCGCCGACGATGATGGACTCCTTGGCACAGCCTGCCCGATCGGGCTTAGTGGGATCGCCGCCGACTGTTTAATGTTTCCCGTCGTTCTTCTTCCTCTTCATCTCTGTCTCTCTCTCTCTCTCTCGCTCTGTTTCATACGCTTTCTAACTGGTGAGTATCTCTACATCTCTCACCCCCTCTGTTCCCTCCAAAGATGCCACCTGGTAAAAGGTCAGACCGCGATCCCGCAGACGCGTCCTCTAAACCCCCGAAGGAACTCCCATCGGAATAAGAACAGCCAAGCCAAGTCATTAGCAAAATCCCCGTCCTGTCGCAGTCTAGTCCAGTCGCGAGCATTTTTCCGCATCGATATCGTCCCCATAGCTCTCTTGATCTCCTCCCCCCGTCAGCTACCGCGGGCACATGGTTATGTGAAAGGCGCAAGGTCCAAGTCGCAAGACTCATCCGACATTGCAGACCCTGGGAATACATGTGTACAACGAGCTTGACTCCATCCATGGAGGAAAAGCTTCCTGCCGTAAATTGGGGTTTCTGGTCCGCTTTGTCTCCATGAGGAACTGCAGAAACTAATGGCTACGGCGGACATCGTGAGGGTGCTGGCTATATACTGCGGACAAGGGGGATTAACGGAGATAAAGTGGATGTATGGGTGATACGATGTGTTGGGTTTGTTCGTTCCTGGTGCTTCCCTACGATATGGGACTCCGGTGGAATTTGCGACTCGGATTGGCTGGCTTCTTGGGTCTCGATGGGATTACAGTACCGCGGGGGTGGCCGTCTTGTCGGGTGGATGATGACCAATATAAACTGAAAAGACCTGAGGAGATCTCAACCTTCCCCGATGAGAGCAGACTCTGTGTGTGATTAGCGGCTAATGTATCCGGATGTACAGATCCAGGTCTTGCTTTCAATCTACGTTCCTCGTGTCGGTTGGCATCTTAGCTCCGAACTACAGCAAACGCACAAGCTTCATAGCATCACCATTCATTCATCACTATCCTTTAATGCAACGTTGTTTGCCACCAATCTTCCTACACGATCTCCTGCATCTCCCTTACTCAGGGCTCCCGGTATGACCTTCAACTTGTCGAGGCCACGTAGAATTCGCCACAGATTGTAGAACTGGGTTGATTGAGTTGCGGCTCTCCATCGTATCCCACGCCACTCCCCGGCCACACCGACAAAACGAGAAAGCAATGCAATAGCAATAAAAGTGCGAGAGAAAAAGCGCTCCTCGACTCGCTTCATCCAGTCGGCAGGACCCGTGCTGGCATAAATAATTCACACGTCTACCAATCCTGGCCGAGAAACTCACACAATGACCCGAAAAGGGTGTATAGTATAGATCGCAACGATAGACAATGCACACCGTCATCGACGCACGCATCTTTGGTGCAGCACGTAGCGAATCGTCCGACATATACCATATACACCTCCTCGACCATCTACCCCCTATCGGTCTGCAATTGCCGATTTTCGAGACCGCAGTGATCTCCTAGTGGATATCCGTTAGCAAGACATTCAGAGTAGCCACAGACAGGATGTTCACTAACCATAACCTGACCTGGTAATGTGTACTCACCACGCCACACGGTACATGTCTCCATATCGTTGCGAATGGCAGTAAATGGCACAAATCTTTCGGAAACAGATGGGGTTGGACGAGGACAGGTAGAGAGGCAACCAAAATCATACATGATCTGATTAAGGTAGAAGTTACCCTCACTCGAATGCCGTGACTATACCGATGGACAGACATGCACCCTTCACCGGGAGAGGATGTTGTGAATTATATGTGTATTCATTTGGTCTCTTCTGTGGTTTCGGAGGATTGAGGCCCGGAAACATTTGACTGGGGCTGGGCAGGTCCCTGAGGAGGCATCTGGGGTAATTGGTTATAACCACTGCTGGGAGTGCGATGCTGATGAGGGGGGTAATGGTGCACCTGGTGAGGACTAGACTGGAAATGTGGCTGTTGCTGTGGGTAATTTCCGCGGGCGGGTGGCACTGCAACGAGGTCAGTATGCTGGGTACCTTAGACCTGACTGGGTTGAAATGACATACTATGACCCGGTTGCTGGGGACCATAGACAGGTTGTCCTGGAGTCATGAACATCACTGGCTGAGGAGGTTGCCCAGGCTGAGAATTTTGATGCATCATCATGGGGGCCCCACGGCTCGGGCTGGGGTAGCCGCTGTGGGGTTGGGGAGGTGCAGGCTGTGGGTAGGCGTGGCCCGGATTGGGGGAATACATCTGCATCTGAGGCGTATATGGTGTCATTCCCTGTGGGACACCCATGTAGGGCCCACTAGATGGCTGTTGCACCATTATCGGTGCTCCCATGGCCGCTTGTGGGTTAACAAATTGGGGTGCCCCGGGGTAATGCCGCATATGAGCCGGCTGTGGGCCACCCTGGCCGACGTAAAATTGAGGCATCGGTTGCCCAAACGCGAGCTGTGCATGCGGCGTCATAGGCGATGGGTAGCCATGTTGGAGTCTCGGGGAGGGGAACATCTGAGAAGTCGAAGCAGACATTTGCATACGGTGGGGATCATCGAAATGAGGAGGCCCAGAGGCGTGATGCTGCTGAGGATGAAGGTGAGGGCCGTGTGGGGGGCCGGAAGTTGGAGGCATTCCTGGTGCTGACTGGGGGAATTGGAACGGCATCTGCGGCTGTTGGGGCACTTGAGGGTTGGACGCAGAACGGTTCTGAGGAGAGATTCCGGGACCGTTAGGCGCCTTGAACATCTGCTGGTAAGTCTTCTCTTCGTTGCTACTGGGCACATCCCAGGTTGGAGGGGTCTTGAAGGCTGGAGGGATTCCTCCATTGAAGGAATAGTTGGTTTCGGTATTCTCCGCGCTCTCCTTCTTCATGCGCTTGATAGCGTTGAACTGATTGTTGAGCGATGGGCGCTCCGCGACTGGCTTTGGCTTCTTACCACCAAAGAATGCGGATGGGCTGGTGGCACGAGAGACAGACCGACCTCGGACGAACGGTGAGGAATTGGAGGAGGCGCCGGGCGTGAAGGTACTTGCGGCCGGGTTGGGCTTGAACTCCATGGCTCTCACATTGAACTTGCTGGACGCTGCAGACGTGGGTGTCTGTGTTTTGGTTGGGCTGGTGATACCCGTCTGGTCGCCTGCAGGCCCGGTTGGAGGCGCGCGAGCATCGTGTATCGGCAAAGGAGATGGGACAGCTCCCATAGCCGCCCCCTTACGCTGCTGGATGTTGTCAGCCAGGCGGTGACCAAGCATGCCAGTACCTTGACGGCCCGGATGCATCGTCTGTTGCGCGCCACGTCCGCCCGGTCCAGCCTGAGGCCCAGTTGGGGGATACATCTGCCGGCCACGGGAATAGTTTGAGCGATCGGAACCAGCGCCGGACGGCATCGTGCCACTGTCATAGCGGGTCGGGCCCGCTGGGCGAGTCGCGGGTTTTGATTCGGTGGTCGGGGGCGTGCTCTTGGTGGATGACTTCTCATCAGCCTGCTTTTGGGCGCGTTGAATGATCTCTTCTTGCTTGTGGGGATCCTTGGCAAGAATTGGGACGAGATCCTTAGGGACAGGGGTACCGAGTTTGAAGTTCTGCGAAAATTTCATCAATTCGTTCAACTTGATTGTCCGGTCATAGGAGGCCTGGTTGCGACGGCGTTCCTGCAACTTCGCCTTCTCACTGTTGGCAAATTGACGGAAATGATCTAAGACCTCTGTTTCCACATTGGTGGACGCATTCTCTGCACCCGCCCGCTTGGGGGCAGCGGTTGACGGGACTGACGCCTTTGCGGGGGTGGGCTTTTGTTCAGAGTCGGCAGGCGCGGGGGTCACTGTTGTTGTTTGGGACTGAGGCTGCGAAGGCGAGGCTTCTTTGGCTGGTGCAGTGGGGGGAGTTGGTACGGATTTGGCGGTACCAGCAGCAGTTGCAGCCGCTTGGGCGGCAGCTTGTCGACGAGCGGGGGGCGTGTACTTGTTTGGTTGACCTGAAACGAGGGGTGGGAAATTCTTCTCGTCGCGGCGGACGCCGCTGTATTTGTCTTCCTCATCCCCACCATCTGCTGCAACCAACCCTCTCTCTTCCATAACGTGAGCATTATCCACTTCCGTGCCCTCGATCTCACGAGCAATGCGTGCCGCCTCGGCCTCCTTCTGCTTGTAGGTCGGATCGGAGCGGTCGATGCGGGTAGTATAGATGTTCTCATCGTAGCTACTAGTGGCACCGAATAGCCGAGCGTTGGCCTCGAATTGGTCCCATCCTGTGGTGTCTGAGCTTTCCAGCGACAGATCGACATCGGTATCGGCTGACGGCTCCCAGCGCTTCAGGGTCCGCTCACGGACCGCGAGATTGCCGGAAATGTCTGCGTCAGTCTTGAAGCCAGACGCAGCAGCTATTTCGAGTCAGATATCGGAATTATCATAGATAGCGAGACACGGGATCAACAATTGACGTACCGGAAGACTTGGCGAGGACATCCGAAGTGGAAACGTTGGCCACGGAGATGTCGCGGACATCCTTGAGATCAAAAGCCACTGAATGGTTTGGTGCAGAGCCCAGGAACGGGCTGGAAGATTCGTTTGTGCCGTTTGCTCGCTGCTGGTCGGATTTGGTCGTCCGCTGCACCATCTTCAGTAGGACGGTCACCTCGTTAGGTTCGAGAGAAACAGAAGAGAAGATTCCAGTGAATTGCTCATCGCGTTCCGTGGTAATCGTGGCAGTCAGACCCTGGAAGAAAGACATGAGTATACCCAATGTCAGCTGGTGAATGAACGCAGGGACGCTTACGATAAAGCTCGTAAAGAGGAAAACAAGGCGGTCATGCGCATGGCTGTCGGGAGTGTTCGATTCCTTGGAAGTCGGTCTTGGAGAGGGGGATTGTTTTTGAGAGAGATTCCCATTCTGGTGGGAATAGGTAGATCTCTGAGTGATGGGGTTGGTTCCTGACGTCCACGCCTTTTGCGAGTTGCTGCGTCTGTGGGGTCGAGGTTAGCGAGCGTACGTGACAACTGCGAATGATGACACCAGGGAATACACCGCCTGCGCACACAAAGCCACAGCGACAGGAGAGCCGGGGACCAATGGAGGGAAGGAAGAAGAGGTACAGAAATGCGAGGCAACCGGCAAGGAAGCAGCATTCAAAGTAGTCGAGAGTATTGTTTCGGAGCGAAACCGAGGACCAAGCGAACGAGAAAAGAAAAAGGTCACGCAACGTACCTCTGCGTACCGTCGAGCGGACTGCCCGCCCGTCGTCGACCTCCATCCGACACTCTTGTACTGGCACTGGGTCTCAAGGACGGTCTGCCGCCCGGGTTTGGCGTGGACGCATTACCCGACGCGGCGGTATTGGAAGCGGGCATGGAGTCGACAGAGGCGGAAGTCACACAGGGATTGTAAAGACCAAGGCGGAGGGGAGCTTACGCCGTGTGGGAGATGGTCACGACGCGAAGCTGAGGAGACACGATCAGGTGACGGATAGCAGGCACGAAGCCAAAGCAAGCACACCGCCTGCGTAGGAGATCCTCCGGCACAAGATCGCGAGGAGGGGAAATAGAGAAGGGGTAGAAAAGCGGGGCAGAGGGGAGAAGCAAAGACGAGAGGGAGAGGGAGAAGGAATTGAGAGGAGCGAGGGAGGGGGAGAGAAGAAGTCGGGAGAGAGAAGAGGAGAGGAAGAGAGAGCGAGAGAGAGAGAGACAAGAAGGGAGCTTGGAAGTCACGGGACTTGAGGAACAAGAAGAGCCCAACAGAACACCAGACGACGAGGGACAACCGTTCAACCCAGGGAGCTTGCTTTCCAGAAGGGATGACGAGGATCCGGAGGGAAATAGAAGTGCAGCAGACGATCTGGAATCAGTCCGAAGAGGGGAAAGAAATAATGATGACGGATGCGAGGATGTCGTTGGTTGGAATTGATCTGGTACCGCAGTTGGGGTTATATCATGATGGGTGTATTACCCAGCATCTCTACGAACAAACACCCTATCCCAGAGACGAACGAGACGAACGGCTCTACTCTCGCATAAATTGTAATGTGTGACCTCGCTACAGGACTCCGTACGCAACACACAACGCGCATATTGGAGCTCTGGACGGACTGTCATCATCCACACCAGCCGCACCGGCTCCACCGATTTGTAGCACCATCGCTGGATCCGTTCTAGCTCAAGGGTCAATAATCTCCATCCCTTACGACCGCCATTGAAGGAACCGTCTTCTACGGTGGTTCCTTTGGATAGATCCGTCGATAACTCCAGCCAAGGTCGACGGCAAAGCCCCTTCCATCCCTCTCGGTGCCAAGTTGCCAACGCATCTGGACGGAACATGGATACGTCGCTTAGTGGAAAATCACTCCCCACCGCGCCAGACTAGAGGTCAGGGTGTCTCCGATACGTGCAGAGGGCCGCGTAGATGATCTTTCGATCCTGACGGGTAAAGAAATCAGTCCTCCGTCTGTACCACTCGTGATCATCCTCTATCAACCTCCCAGGGCCGGGATAAGGCTCTGGATCATTCAGGGCGTGAGGAATCATCAGAGTACAGCAGAAGAACCAGACGAACAACTGCAGGAGTCTCCCGGACAATAAATAATGTAAGGATCAACGGTCGAGCGACTATTAACTCCCTCCGGTACCTCACTCCCTGCAGATGACTCCAAATATTCCAACGACAACCAATATAATCGGACCCTGCAAGATCATTTTCTCACCGACCACCGGTAATTGGGCAACCCGTCGAGCCAAATGCCTCTAGCAAGTGGGAACTCCAGTCAGCAATGGACTAAGCCATGTAGCGTGCAGAGAAGTAAACACATTGGATGGGACGATGTAGACTGGACATTCTTGACAGCACCGCACAGAGAGGAATGTGTGCATTGGGTAGAATTGGGCAAAGAAACCGCCCCCATCAGGAGTCACTTAGAGTGCTCGAAAGGATTGAGACGAGATAAAAAAAGAGGAGGCTGGTCCAAGCATGTGACGTTGCTGCCTGAGGCTATCCGCATTCGACTTCTCCTCACCACCAGCTAAGAATACCCAAAAGATCATCACCACCTTCACCTTCACCCTCCACTTCCCCATCACCACACCAACTCGACCTCCACGAGAGGCTAGTCGCCCTCTATCGCTCCCGCGCGACTCATCCTGACTGCTGTAGTCCTC
The DNA here is from genome assembly GCF_047715705.1 of Aspergillus ambiguus. Lineage (NCBI taxonomy): Eukaryota > Fungi > Ascomycota > Eurotiomycetes > Eurotiales > Aspergillaceae > Aspergillus > Aspergillus ambiguus. Next base: position 102,910 of record NW_027395569.1, on the reverse strand, counting down.
CCCTGCACGGTCTTCTCTCCTTTTCCACACCCCTGTCGCTTTCTTTCCGTCTATCAACATCGCTTTTCTTTCACCTCTCCTGACCCCTACCTTTCTTTCTTCCCTCCTTACTCCTCGTCGTCTGCCTCTCTCTCTTCCTACACTCTAGGGTCGACTAATCACTACCGCCCCCTCTTCGGCCGGCCCCCCCCCCTATGCAGTCCGCCTCCAGTAGTATCTCACGATCCCACCGAAGTCCCTCCGCTCAACACTTCTCTTCCGGCTCCGGGAGCAGTGCAGACTCCACCATGAGTTCCGTTTCATCAGCGCCTCGCAGCTCCTCCAGTTCGGGGCGGTCGCAGTCCAAGAGCATCGTGGTAAGTGCCTCCATCACTGGAGTGACCGACTCACGCACCGCTGATCACTTCTCCGTTCTCCCCTCACAGCCCGAGAAGCAAATCTCCCAGATCGAAAAGAGCGTCACCCACCTCCTGGTCGCCACGAAACAATTGCTGGAAACGTTAACGCAATGGTCGCGTCGACAAGCGTCGGAAAATGAGGTATCAGATGTCTACGTGCGTCTCGGCTACGAATTCAATCTCGCATGTCGCGCCTTCAACGCCATTGGGGCGGACACTTCCGATCTGGGCCCGGTGCCCGACCTCCTCCGTACCATTCTCGAAGAGACCCTCAGTCAGGATGCCTCCCCACAAAGTCTCGACCGGTTTCTGCCCCGCATCCGCGAGATCATCATCAACCTCCTCCATGGCCTCAAAAAGAAGCAGGCTCGTCTACGGTCCCGCCAACAGAGGGATGACAAGCCAGCTCCCAGTCGTCAGGCTAGTGCCGGAAGCGTGACAAGTGCCCAAGCAGCCATGAATCAGGCATATGAGGAGACCGCCTCGTCGGTCTCCCCTCCGAAGCGGTCCGCTCGTCGATATGGAAGTAATGGCTCGTTCGAAGACCAGGCCCCGGGAACGGGCCGATCGTCCGTATCAGGACCGGCTGCCGGTGACATGCGGGGTGCCAGCTTCTCGGAGCGAGAAGCGTCGCGCCGTGAGGCCCAGAACATCCTTTCCCAGCCGTACCCGGAGAGTGATCGAGAAGCCATTGCAGCTGCATACCCTCCCCCACCGCCTCCCCCAAGACAAGATGATGCCATTGGGGCATTGCAGAGAAGTGGTGAATTGGAGCGTCGAGCATCGCGTCGATTTTCCGCCTATCAGATCCAAAAGCACCTTGGCACGTCGACCAACGGAGTGCCCGTTTTGCCCACCCAGAATTCGCCTATCCCGAACCGCGGTCGTGATGTTCACGAGTCGTTGAATGCCGTACGCCTGCGTGGTTCTTACACCCACGGCCGACAGCGTTCGGCCAACCGTGCGCCTGAAACTCCAAGCTCCAAGGGAACGCCCCAAACCACTCCCACTGTCCCCACCGTAGAAGAGGAACGCCAGAAACCAAGTCATGAATCCATCAAGGGGCCCTTGAACGATGTCCCTGCTCCCAGTAACAAGTACAAACAGGCTGAAGACGAGAAGGTAGACGTTGATCAACCAGCTGCGCTCCCCCAGCCTGCGCAAGAGCCGGCACTGGACGATGCCTTTGAACCAGTGAAAAACGCCGCGGAGTCTGCAACATCGCCAACAACACCGAAGTCAGAACGCCGACCGGCCCCGACGACCGTGTCCACGCCTCCCCAATCGGCCCAAATCCCGTCCGAACAGTCAACGCCAGGAAAGGAGCTGACCCTGTTCTTGCAATACAAGAGCAAGATCAAAAAATATGTCCTTCCAGAAGGATACTCCGGTCTCACCATCGGCAGGCTACAACTTGCCTTCATCGAGAAATTCGCATGGAACACACACAATAACGGCGCGGACCTACCAGAAATCTACATCCAGGACTCTATTTCCGGCATACGCCATGAGCTTGAGGATCTGAGTGATGTGAAGGACCGCTCTGTCCTTGTTTTGAATGTTGACACGCTTGATGAAGTTAAGAAACACTTCGATGATGAATTCGGCGGCGTGCGTCGCCTGATCGAAGGCGTTAAGGAAGCGTTGGGTGGTCACGAGAGTATAATGCAACGGGTAGCAGATAGCCAACTGGAGGCAGCAAAAGACATGGCACGCCTTGCAGCAGCCCCCCCTGTCGCAGTTGCTACCAGCTCCAAGGCTGGCGAGCCTCGGAAAGGTCCTATTACTGGCAGTGACAGCCAGCTAGAGGAGCTACAAAGCCTGCGACGTGACCTGGCGGTTCTACGGCAGACGTATTCCAGCTTCTCGTCTGATATCTCGACCTCGATGACTGCCATTCGATCTAAGGCAGGTAATCTCAAGACGGCCGCAGCCGACGTGTCCGTTCCATCTTTCGAAGGGGATGCCGGACGTGCTCGTGTCAACTCTGGCAAGAGAGAACTCGCTGAAGAGTCCGAGAGGATTGTGGCCCGTGTGGATGATCTGCAGGACCTGGTTGAAGATCTGCGGAAGGATGTGGTGACCCGCGGAGTCCGACCCCTTCCGCGCCAGCTGGAGACGGTCGGTAAGGATATCAGTGCTGTTACCAAGGAGATCAAGAAGATGCAAGACTTTTTGAAACGGGAGAAGCCCATCTGGACAAAGATTTGGGAGAAAGAACTGCAGCTTGTCTGTGAAGAACGTGACCAGCTCACCATGCAAGAGGATCTCGCCGCTGATCTTCAGGACGACCTGGAGAAGGCTGCGCAGACGTTTGCTCTGGTCGAACAAGCTACGAAGCAGCAGTCTATGCAGAATGCCAATCAAGGCGTTACACTGCGCAACGTTTCACGAAACATCGACCCAACGGTTGACCCCCTGAAGGCGAAGGATAACGTTCTCGGAGAGGTTCGTGCCTTGCAGCCTGATCATGAGTCCCGTCTGGAGGCAATCGAACGCGCCGAGAAGGCGCGTCAGAAGGAACTCGAGAATAGGCGAATTGGCCTCTTCCAGAAAGAGCTGGGAAATTTCGTTCAAGAGGGCAAGCTGAAGAAGAGTGGCGGTGTCGAGGAGACCGAACGGCTGCGTCGGGCTAAAGACGACCGCATTCGCAAGGAAGTCTGGGAGAGGCAGCAGGCTCGCGCGGCGGAGATGGAAAAGGCCGAAGCTGAAGCCGCAGCCGCACAGGCTGAACCATCCGAGAGTACGGATCAGACAGAAACATCAACCGATGCTGAGACTGTCCAGAACAACGAGCCCGCTCAGGAGCCAACAAAAGACTCTTCCCCTGAAGAAGTCAAGTCAGATGCAGACGGCTCTGCGGAGAAAGATATCGATAAAGCAGCAGAGTCTGGAAACTAATTATCGGATTCTCCCTCCCTTTCCTGTCAATTTGCTTGCGTTCCTTTTCTGCACTTTTCTCAAGTCAGCGATTCACCATCCCTTCCTCTTGTTTCCTATGTACTGCTTCATGTCAGTTTGCACTTGACCGAGAAGTCTTCCCTGTCCTTGTTGGGTTGCAGTACGATTGTTATTTGCGTTGCTGACGATACCCCTGCCACCGTTGTGGCTTGTTATGTTCATTGTGACGATCCTACAGGGAGATCTATACATAGGCCATCCCGTAGTTAAATGATTGATCTTTCTCCAATTTTTAAAGTCTGGACTCATGTCGAACATATACTGCTCCAATACATTCTCGCTAGTAAAGCCACACAAGTGCCACAAGTGAAAAGTCCTCGTTTCAAACGAAAAAATATGCAAATATGAACCGAGAAAGCACTGCATTTTATGGAAGAAAAAACCGCACAGCGATGAAGGTATAATCCGTTAAAAGAAACACAGTCCACAAAAGGAAAAAGCCGACAAAAGAAACCCCATTTTTAAATCCCAACAACCCCAGGAATCACAAACAAATGCGGAGACAACCATCTCAGTCCATATCCATCGAGTCCCCACCGCCAGCAACCTCCTCGACGCCGCCATCGACCCGAGCCCGCAGCCGACGCTTCTCGCCCTCGCCGAAGATCTTCGTCTTGTGCGTGTACGGCGCCGCGGGCGTCTTCTCTCCCTCGACCTGCTGCTCGCCGCTGCGCAGATGGCGCGGCAGGAGGTGCTCGTTCTCGGCCACCAGCTTGCGGTCCTCCGCCAGCTCGCGCGCCTCCTTGCCGGCCACGCGGTTCTTGTAGAAGACACGCTCGCGCCGCGCCCGGATCTCTGCCACCCGCTCCATGGCGTGCACCGTGTGCGCAACCAGGTCACGGTTGTAGCGCACCGGTACGTTGCGCCGCGCCGAGAACTGTACCGTGCTGTCGACGAGCATTTCCTTGCCCTTGTGGGCGCGGGACGCCTTGGTCCATTTCAATTTGCGTGGCTGGCGCTTCATCTTGAAGTTCTTGTGGCATTTGGAACTGCAGAAACGAAATTCCTTGGCTGTTGGAGGGTGTTGTTAGGGTCTGTTTCGACCTGAGGAGAGTTGTTAGGGGACATACCATCGTTGCGGACGAACGTGATGCCTTTTGAGGGGTCTGAGGGAGTAATAGTTAGATCTTGTTTGACAGGTTTCTAGTGGAGAACACACAGGCTGGCTTGGAGCAAAAATAACAGGTTTCAACCCTCATGGTGGCGATGGAAAATAATTGATGGCGGGCTTGGAGGTCGAATTATCGGAGGCTCAAGAAAAACTTCAATCGACCGATATCTTCGAAGGCGGTGAGCCGGGAGGGCGGTGAGCAACAGCTTTTTCGGCGGGGGCTTATGTCATCTATAACTGCCTGAGGCAGAACTCTTCTTGCATTACGATCTACTGTCTCTCTCACGACTCTGATGGCGCTCGCTTCACGAAAATATACAGCTTCTCCGTTCCCGGAGGAAATCTCGCCCCCTCTGTTTCTTCCCAGTCGAAATGCAGTCGCCATAAACTGGACCCTTCGTCGCCAGACTTATCTCGCACCGCCATCCATCGCTGCATGCCGTTCAGTGTGATGAACTCTTCGTCTTCTGTTAGATCGAACGGCCCACTGATCTGGCCTTCTCGCTCTTCACGACCCCCCCATCTCATAATGTGGCTCTGTGAGTCCAGGAAGGCCCATCGCAGCTGAGGCGGCTCCTCCGCACTAACTGTGACCAGGCCGGACAGATTGCCGGCTTCGAAATCAGGGTTTTGATAGAAGAACCCGTTAAATGGGGCCATAGATGGACTCGGATTCTTCGTGATACACATCTGGACGGATCAGCATCTTCTGCCGCCGGCATACGCTTCTCGATTTACCTTGTTATCCGAGTCCAGGTAGATCTTGGCATTGTGGACCTCTTGCCTTTGATTGAGGGTGCCTGTGTCGAAATCGCATTGGGCGGTCAGATGGCATCGTGTTTTACGAGTAGTCTCTCGCCGCTTGCTTTCTGAATTCTGGGCCCCCTTGCTCGCTTCGTTCAGGCCGTAGACCGTAGGGACCATTGCAGCCATCATCGCCACCCCGATAACCATTTTAGCGATTTTGAAGAGATTTGCCTGAAATTACAAAGCCGGCGGTGTAAGGAACTCAGAAAGAAGCCAGCATAGCATATAAGATTATGGACAAACTTCTACACTTATGGTTAAACCATTTAGCTCATATGGTGCCCACCTCCAATATCGCATGTAACCTGCCCCTCTGATTCGAGTACTCTGGACGAACTGGTATAAGCATCATAAATAGGGGGCCCAGCGGAACCAAAATCGAACAGTGCAACGTTAAACGCCGTTTCGGGATCATCTCCCATGGAACCAGCGCGGGTAGTTTAATTCTCTTTCTATATCATTGCTGTCTGGGTCATCTTCCCAGACTGCCTCTGACCCGGCAATGGAGCATAAACTTCCTGGTAGCTCATCACAAAGGTTTTCCGACTTCCGGCAGGTTTCCACCCATGTGTGCTTAAACCATAATGAACTACTCTAATATTTCAAATGTACGTCATGATTTCTATCTCAAATGTAAAATTATATAAAGCCCCATTCCAGGTATAGGATTCCATCTTTAACGCCAATATCCCAATCATAACAGTCTGTCTCTCCATTCGCCTAAGGCGACATCATCCAAAATGTATGTATCCTTTTGTAAGAACCATGACGGTTTTCCTTCATACATCCCAAGGCCATCATGAATGTTTCCTGTGCTAAAGGCGCTTATAGGGCCGGCGACGAGGAAACCAAGTCGACATCTGCAGCCACTACCAGCAGCGAAGCACCTCCAAAGGGACCGTGGGGTGATCGTGGTGTCACTTCTCCCAAGGCTGGCACGAGCAAAGTCGAGCAGAAACCCTCCAGTCTCAATGTGCGGATCAACTTGGATCTGAGAGCAGATGTTGCCTTAGAGCTCCATGCGGTGGTTCAGGGTGATGTGACTATTGGACTGTTTTAGTGCATTATTCGACAGTTAGGTATATGGATCTTGGAGGATGTGTAGAATGGTCTATTCATGACATATAGCGCCTCTATTTCTGGTTTTCTAAAAGATTGTGCGACCAGGGATCCATATATGAATGAATCATCGTCAATGCATTGGTGCTAATATACCACTTGATAATTACTTGACCTTCGATTAAGCGTTAAATGACATAGATTTGTCGAACAAGTATCCTTTAAGTTGGTTTGAGCTGTCTCACTTTTTTATAATAGAGACTCTGAGACAGTGCAAACCCTAGCATACATTCCAATCTCCAGGCGCCCAAAATTCAAAACTATGGAGCCTGAGCATATTCAATGCCAACTTTGTGGAGATCATGTCTGTCGTGTTCTTCGTAATGGAAGTAGGCCTCATACTCCAGCATCCAACCGCAACCGTAAATTTCCTAATCCGGAACCCTTCCATGACGTCCTACACACGACTTGTATATTAGGTACGAACGATGTCACGACAAAATCCGATAGACCAATCAAACTCACGTTATGCATACCTCCTGTCACGAGCTGTCGCCCGTTCAGGAACGTGGTCAGCCATCAAGGCTCTCTCCAATCGCATGGATCATTCCAGTCTCTACATCCTTGATTTTACACATATTTGACATACCATTTCGCCGTCTATTTTAATTATTGAACTATTAGTCATTATTCTTTTGGCCTCGTCCTGTATCTTGTTATGATCGAAACTCAAGCGAATTCGACCCATCCGCCGGAAGAACCCAACACAATCGACCCCAACATTGGCACACCCGAAAGACAGGAATATGAGCCCAACCTGTCTCCTGAAGGTACCAATAATCATCTGGAACAATGGCTCCAAAATGAAGGGCCCATCTCTCCCCAAGACCAGGCCGATGTAGCCCGGGAAATTGTTGCTCTGCGCAAAAACGGCCAAGAGCGACGACAACGCGCTGGCAAGGTTAAAGAATACGTTACCAACTCAGAGGCTGCAAGGGATGATCCCGACGATACTGAGAATGTCGAAGAGGAGCTTAACCTTCTAAACACGATAATGAAACAGATATCTGTAACGGGAGATGGGGAAGGCGAGAGTCCAACGAAAGAAGATCTACTACGAATATACCTGGGGTTTTACGCTGAGCGAGAAATAAAGCTCAGTGTGAGGATTGAGGGTGATTTAAATGTCACTTTACTGTGAGTGTTTGATACTCAATGCTTAGTACAAAATCAGTGGCTGACAGTATGATAGACTATAACCTGGCTTCATTGGCGACATGTTTTCTCTGATAGAATAAATATATTAGAAGCTTTTCGGCCTCCAAATGCCGCACATAATAAAGTTAGGGTCCGATCAGATTAGATTTAGTCTGAGGTTTCCGAGATCGATGCATATCATGAGGACGCTTTCTCTCTGGGGCCGTCAATTTCAGTCGTCATCCGCTGTTGATTCTTGCTTTCCTCTTCTTCCATAGCACTTTTGCAGAACCGACTATGCTCCCGTATCCATACTCCATACCTAATGAAGACAAAGGGTATCGCTGCCATCCCTAACGCAAGAAATCCCAGCAAGGAGGTAGCCCAGTGGATACCCAGATTCCCGTACATCGGGTCCGTTGCCAGGGGAAGGCATACAGCTGCCACTGATCGAACGGTGCTGGCAGCTGCCTGTGCCGACGCTGAATTCTGCTTATAGGCATCAGTAAGGTAGTTGATCATAGCGAGGAAGATCAAAAGATAGCCCGCTCCGAACCATATACCAGAGAGCATGGGTACGACGGGATGGATTGTTTCGTAGGATGTCCAGGCTAACCAGAAAAGACCTATCACGACACTGCCACTCGTTAGGGCATTTTATTGTCACCATAAGAGACATATGAAACTCACGCGGGGGCTCCACCGCCAGCCAGTGGAAGTCTGCGATATTCTTCTTGGCCTGCCCACGGCTTGTTTTGGGACATAGCCTTGCTATGGAACGACGTGTACCATAGGAAAGCCGAAAAGGCGATTATGGAACCAGCCATCACTTTGTAGTTAGCAGTTGTCGCAAGAAAATGACATTTTGGACATACTAGGAAGAAATGCGAGTCCGGAAACCCCGGCAGACATCCCATACAGCCCTAGAAGTCATCAGCAAGACTACTTTCCATACGTGAAACAGTGTATATACCTTGGAAGACAATGGGATAAGCCTGGAAAAATAAATAGAGAACGGCATAGACGAGCGCCAAGTACAGCGAAGTGAATAGTAGAATAGGCTCCTGCACAATCATAACAAATGGTCTTGTAAAAACTGCGGCAAATGTCCATTTAATAGATTTTTTCTTTTCAACCCCTTCATTTGTGTCTAAACCACACTGGGATTGCCGGTAACCTCTCTTCTGTTTTTGCATTAATACAGGCGCATATGTCTCTGGCAACAGTAGCATCGGCGGCATCCCGAGACCTGCAATTATCAACGCGACCCAAAAGGCCCATCTCCAGGATACAACTGATACGAATCCGGAAATAATAGGTGCAATTTGTGGTCCAAGGGTTGTCATCGACATGAAGAATCCCATTGCGATACCTCTCTTCTCAGGGCTCTCATAGATATCCGAATACAGTCCGCCTAAGACAGCGTTGGGTGCTGCCGCATTGGCTCCACAGAGAAAACGGAAAACCAACAAGGACCTGTAGCTCGGTGCGAGCGCACAGCCCAGGGTAAAGGTTGTATAGCCAGTGTATGTTCCAATGAGAACTGGTCGACGTCCACTGTACTCACTTAGAGGACCCCATATTAACGGGCCAATAGCGAATCCAATGAGGTAGAGAGAGTTTAGCAAAACAAGTTGCATATCAGATGACACTTTAAAGGCTGAACCAATCTTAGACTGTGCCCCTGAGGGTAGGGAGGATCCCAGAGCACTGTTGAACGTGAAGAGAGTTCCTGCGGCGACAATATGGATTTTCCTTATCTGCCAGAGGAATTGCAATAGCATTAGTCTCTGCCTATACGAAGAACACCAACACTTACTCGAGAAAAATTTGCAGGGTTCTGAGGGTCACTACTGCCAAATCTGGGATATCGGTTGTCAGTGTCCATCATTACCAACAAGCTGACTGACGAAAGCAATTTTGAAGAGAAAAATTGGTCTTGAAATTCTAATCCCCGCACTACGATAGATTCAACAATTGCCTATCTGTCCCTGTGACTGAAGAGACTTCGGCATTCTCTCCGAGTTCCACTTGGACGTCAATTGCCGGCCACTTTTGTAGGGCTTCTACATCAAAGTCTCAGCGCCTTAGTTACTCTGCTTTGTGTTAGGCTCTCCTACATTTCAAATCCTTTGTTCATTTCTGAATTTTCTCTCATTGAATTCAACTGTGAGCTGAGGTAACTAACCGGGTTGTTATATATTCTGCAACTACTTAGCTCATATATAATTATTCGACCTGCGAAATACAACTATAGAAGTACCGGGTTGTAAGGGCAATTTTTTTATGGTATAGATTTTTCTATTATTGGATAAGAGATAGTGCGCGGACTATCTAACGAGTGCGAATCCATGATGAAGTGTTAGAATTGCTGATGGGGTATATCTGCCGGCTTTACTGGCCGAGGCCCATTGCCATATATGTATTCCCCGCAATTTAGGTACGAAATAACACAATGTCAATCCATTGGATCAGAAAACAGTACATAAAGCGATGGAAAAATTCATGAGATATCAATAGCCAGCTCCCTATTGGAAAAGAGTAGAGATAATTAGTTATCAGTCACTATAGCGTTGGGATCAACACTATGTAATCGAGAACTACGGAACCTAAATGACATCTCAAGTTTCTTTTTTTTTTTCATTATTTATTATATATAATGCTGAGGTCAAGTCTGCTTCCCTATCCTCCAAAGATAAATCAATAATCCGAAAGACCACAGAACCCGAATTGTTTTGAGGACTAAATCCAGTTATCATGGTTGATCCAATGTCACTCGGCACAATCTTTGGCATCAGGAGCTTGTCAGATTATTCGAATGGTACTCGACCTCGGGCAGGGCTGTAAGATGCCCCGAGAGAAGTGACCACGCCCTGCTCAGGACTACCTTCCAAGCTGTCACCCAAGATACCCAAAACAAGCTCGTTGCAGAATTGAAGTGCATCGATGACAAGCACGTAGCCTAAGGACGTTTTTAATGATCCTCTATTACTGGCCAGCTCCCACGTTCCCGGTCAATTCCCTAAAGTTTGGATTATGATTGATGGCTGTTGAGTTATATAGACCACCATATCTAATTGAATAAGTACATACGACCATAGGGTGTGGAGAACAGGGCTTCCCGTCCGCTCAGCCGTACTTAAGCCACACGCCGGCCGGTTAGTAGTTGGCTGGGTGACCACCAGCGAATCCCGGCTGTTGTATGTTTATTTTTCATTTTTTTTTTTTCAAAATCTTTTTTGTTGGGCCCAGACCTTTGCTGCTCTGACCTTTTCGCCGTTCAGCCCTGAAGTTGCGCTCTGCTTGAATTGTACCTGAAGTCGATATCGATATCATGCACCCGCCCATGTACCTGTTCCTGACTCCATGATCACGTACGGCAGCTACTGGTTGACTCTATTTTATGGCCAGGTCTTATTTCTTACCACGACGGTCATAACGTTATATTTAACGGAGATATCTTTCTTACCGCGAGCGACAATATATTTACGGATTACCACGACCGTGAAATATCTAAAGGCTATCTCTATAAACTATATAGAGGACCGGTCGACTAAAAAGCTGCAATAGAAAATCGTAACGACCTCTATAACTAACGTTAAGATTCTTACGATATCCAAAGCGGCTAAGAACACTTTCCTGTGGGAACGACTGTTTAACGCCGTATAGTTTGGTCTTTAATATAATATTACGATTTATTGCGATAATTAATAGACGGTTTGTATCCTACGTTTAAATAATTACCGCCTAGCCACTAAGGCTTCGTTAAGAGGTTTAGATAGGCAGAATTCATATCGAATAGACTCCTACCGCAGGAATCACTGCAGATAGCCTCAGCAAGGCTCTTCCGTGGCAGGCCGACGAGAGAATCGTCCACACATTTGGCCTCTGCCACCTACCTAATCAGGGATCATCGCCAGACTCACCGACAGCGAGCTGCAGTATCTAGGGAGTTGTGTCAACCGGAAATGGCCCGTAAATTCCTGCTCTCGCTTGACCTTCCATATAAAAAGGCTGCTAATTTTAGTCACGGCATCTCGCAGGAAACTGCTCAGGATAGAGATTGGAATCCAAGGTTAAATATGATGATTTTATCACTATTTTTAGATGAATTAAAGTCCCTGCTACAGTCCAGAAGATAGCGGTAATTGCAAATCAAAACCGACGTCCGCATTCTCCACAGTTTACTAACTGGCCGAAATTCTTTTCTCACGTCTTTGCATGTCGGCAAATTCATGTCTACTTCTGATATCGAAATGCTTCATGGTTCTGGTAAGCCATAAAGCCCGTTCCGGGAACGCATCCAACATACTCAGCATCAATTTCAGGTGCCTTAAGTATGTTAGTCTCCACCCACAAGGCCATCTTCCCACATTCCGACATAGTCCCGCCTGGTCCATATGTTTTCAAAACATTATTACGCAGTGCAACATGGCCTTTGTTAGATCGGCCTACTCTTTCCATGGACCTAAGATCCATGAAGTAGAACAGTTCGATCTTTCTGTTGTACTTATGAAACTCCCTATCTCCTTCCTTGTAGGTCCCCAAGCGTTCGTCATAGCACATACGGGATGTTAAAATTCCCGCTTCTGGGGCTGCCTGAGCTAGATCGTCCATCCACTTGCAGACAGCTTGGTCAAATTGATCAAACCAAACACCTCTTTCATTTCCTGTCATCTCAGAAAGGTCCTGTCTCTCAAGGTTAAAGCAGATATTGTCAGGGAATCCATTAATCGTGACCCGTCCCAAAGTCTTTTCTTTGAGAGAGGCCTCTCGTGCCGGTATTGGTGGCGCCGGCAAAGGGGAATCCATGCGGTTTTCGTTAGATAGTTCTCCGATTGAATCTCTTATCCAGCCCCAGTAACCGTTTTTCTCGGCCGGCTTGTGGGGGAAATGAACACCTTGACCTTCTTGCCGGTTTTGCGTAGCTTTGTATTGGGATCGACCGTACGGAACTTTGACAAACTCACGCCACATGCCTGCATCAGGGGGGAGAGACGACCAAAATTTGACAACAAGATCTGACTCCCACCATGCCTCGAAGTCGGCGATCGATTTCCATGTGGCAATCCAAATCCGTGTCTTCCCTAAACCTGGGGAAAGAATCCCATCCTGGGTTACTTGATCAAGGTGGCAGTTGGCACCATTCATGAGATGACTAAATGTTCTGATAAGATTCTCAACAGCATGTATTTGAAAACCGTCAGGCTGTTGAACGCCGAAAAGAGAGTAAACAAAGGTCCCTTCCAACGGTTTCTCGATGGTGTACATGGTGGTTTCCGAGGGGAAAAGATCTAAATATGGCACATTGATTGAACGAATCGTCCTTCATTTTGATAATTATTTGAGATGGCCTTTTACTGAATTTTATACCTTTCCTGTCCTCCTCGGGATGCGGGATTGTAAACACATGCATGCCCCGCTTTACAGCAGAATTTCAACTTTGTGAGTTGTTTTAGGGACTTAGGGACCTACAAGGTGGAAAGTCAGTATGAACCGGCTTATAATTGGGTAGATGTTATCTGACATCAGTGGTAAGACATATCGTTTACCAACTCTCGTCCCTGCGATTGGGAACACGAGTTAACTTTTACCCCGCAATGACCTAACGTTGTTCCAACGCCCCCTCATTCGAGAAATTGAATGGGCAATTTTGTACCATAACAGCTCTTGGATCTTACGTTTTACTGGGTCATGATGTGTATTGTATAGAATGCAGCACGGGGAACTGTTTCTTGGCGTGGGGCGGAGCAGTGATCTGCATTTCAAGTATGCCGATACACCAACTGCTACCCACTTATAGAATTGCAGAAGGAAAGGGGTGAGACCGACCTCACGATGATCAGCGAGCGATGTAAAGCGGAGACTATATGTAAGCGTAAGATATGTGAGAGGCCTAATTTGTCTTTCGATGCCATCTGACCGTTAAAAAAATTCGTTACACTTTCTTAATCATATAAGCCACTCTTGCCCAACAAACAGGGTGGAATTTATTGAGGAGTCAATGTATTGCCGCTCTCAGAGCAGCATGTTTGGATAACGTCCTCTATGCGTTCGGTGAGGATGCATATAAGGCTCACAATGCCTCGTGGCAGTCGTTGATTATAGCGCAGTAAAGCCATGGGCAATTATTCAACCTCTAAATAGTGCGGAAGTCTCAAAGACAGTGAAAGTTTTGGTCTGGACCCCTGGTTGTAAATTTGCTGTATGAAGGTCGGTAGGACAAAAATGGCCTGCAAGTGTTCTTTAGTCCGCTCGTTTTCGGAATATGCTCTGTTAACCAATTTCAGTGGCAGGCATATGGCCTGGGCCGGTACGAACAATTTTGAAATAATGGCATTACTATTGATCTCGATTTAATGGCAGACAAAACCTACAATTCCAAACTCAGATTGCAAGTCTGGAGCAGGCGGCACCTGGGCTAGGGTGTATTAGGAGCTGGAGAATCGTATGCTCAATCAATGTTCTACTGTTATCATGATATAGAATGACATTTGTATTCAATAATATAGGGAAGGGTGGTTGCTGGTGGCCGGGAAGGAAAAGTAGTTATCGGTGGTCTGCTGCTCGGTGGTGGTAATACCTTTTACACTTGTCGAGTTGGTTTCGCTTGTGGTAAGTTGGATGTAGAAAATCCTCGAACAAGGGGTGAGTACCATTATGGCAAACTGTTTCGCCGAGACGCAGAGTTAATACAGCATCTCACGGCTATCCGTATCCGCCCCAAATACTGCGTGCCCGGTCGAAGGGTGCACTCTTGCCTTTAGAAGAAGGCACAAACTGAACGAGCACCGTCGCCAGAAGCATTGACAGAGCATTTGAAAGTGTCACGGAGTTTAGCGCTGGTTAGGTTTTGTGTTTGAGCTTTCGATTTTCTAGTGTTACATGCCATTCGTCAATTTCTAGAAATGCTGCCCATCTGTAGCTTCTGGACCCCTAGAATATACTGTGATTATTGGTGCTTATGCGACTGGCGATCACTGGGTATGGGACAAGGACAGACTGCTGTCGACTTCGGACGCGGGAGTATAGTTGTCTTGTGCCTTCTTTCCCAATTTAGGCAGATTTAGTGCGGTGGGGAATATCCATGAAGTACGGAGCACTCTTTGCATGACAAATATGCATCCGCATTCTTCAATTGCATTGACATACTTTGGCTTTTCCTGGGAGATTATCAGCCGATAGACTTTAGCCACATGACTTGTTTACATTTTTAGAATCTAGGCGTGGTTTGTAGTATGAACGGCTGCGCGTCGAGCGAGAAGCCGAGACAAGTCCCTTAGACGAAGCATTTCCACAGATTGTTGTTTGTTTAAAAATAGGTAGGTAGGTCCTACATACCCGCAAGGTCTTCCGGGTTAAACTACCATTACCTACTAAGCCCTAGTACCTACCTAGTGATTCGGAAGAATGGGAAATGGAGCCATCCTAATCGGCGGCAGTATCACCCTTTCAAGATCCCATGAGTGCTGTGACTCTTGTATGAGCTCCTACGGCGCAGCGGCGACCACCACCTGCACGGCGGGGAGGTATGGGCGTTGTTTGGACGGAAACGGGCACCTGCACATGGGCGACTGTCGCGTCGAATGTGTCTGCTCAAGCAGAACCGTCGGGATAGGATAGATGGGAAGGATCACCGGTGGAGTGGGAGCCGCAACGGGACTGGGGCGGCGGAGCTCATGGGGCAGGAGTACTCCGTAGATGGAATAATAATAATGGAGATAGAGCTAAATACGCAGTAGTTAAGTTTGTACCAAAGACGATTAGGTAAGGGCGCTGTGCAACACGTGATCCACCCAATCAGAAGCGCAGCTGCGAGCACGCCGTTTACATCACTAGTAGCTCCATTAGCTCTTATCGCCGCCTTCGCTTTTCTCCTCACGCTCTTCTCTTCTCCCACCACTACACATCCTCCCATCATGTCGAGTCAACCGCTCCTCCAAACAGCGCCCGGTATGTTCTGATGATGGGATGTTTTCCCGACCGCACTGATGCCATCTAGGCAAGCGCATTGCGCTTCCCACTCGGGTCGAACCGAAGGTGTTCTTCGCCAACGAGCGCACATTCCTGTCATGGCTCAACTTCACGGTGATTCTGGGCGGGTTAGCGGTGGGACTGCTGAACTTTGGCGACCGGGTTGGACGCATTTCGGCGGGATTGTTCACGATCATTGCGATGGCGGCGATGATCTATGCGCTGGTGACGTTCCACTGGCGGGCGCAGAGTATCCGCAAGCGCGGGCAGACGGGGATTGACGACCGGTTTGGACCGACGGTGCTGGCACTGTCGTTGCTGGCGGCGGTGGTGGTGAATTTCATTCTGCGGATGAAGGAGTGAAGGGGAAGGAAAAAGAAAGGAAAGGGATTTGCTTTAGCGTGCATTTACTGCGGACTGTTCTGAGGATAGAGGGAAGATATGTACAATGTCACATGACTTGGATGACGCATTAAGTAATGGAGCACGAATAGTTGCAAGTAGTTGTTACTGGGGAAGTCGTGATGGCTCGACATGATGTAATGGCGACATAATCCTTAAGCCCGACCAATATACGGCGTCCAGAAGGACAGTCGATAGGAACGAGAGGGACAATCCGATTCTACCAATTGACCCACCATTTGACGTGTCTGTTTCCGGGATCAGACCAGTGCTCTCCCTACCACGGAGTAATCTATCTATCCAGCTTATTATTAATAGATTACGCCACCCTCCATCCCTTTCGGTCTTTTTCTGTTCAGCGGGTGTTGTTGTTGCGCCCGATCCGATCTAGACCGTGATCTGATCGCTCCATCTGTCCTTCTCCTTCCCTAATCCTCTCTATCCTCTCTATCGCCATCCGTACCTTCTCCTTTCACCTCTTCTCTTCACTCCTTCCTCTCCCTCCCTCTTAGTCATCTTTGTTTCTTTCTCTTCTTTATCCTCAACTCTTCTCTCTTCTCTCTTCTGCCTCTCTTCTCCCTCTCTCCCCTCTCCTTCTCCCTCCCCTTCTCCCGCTCCCGTGCATGGCATGTTTCGCCTGCTGCCTTGGTCCTCAGCAATTGGGGGCAACAAGGTGATGGCCGAGGAGCTCAAAATGCTCGCCTCCTCGCCCGTCAACTCTCTCCCTCTCCCCCAGCTGAAGCGCAAACGCTCCAACTCCACCGATCTCCTTGACGCTCCGGTCGCGACCAAACCGCGTCCGGATGACCATCCTACCACGCCTGCTGCCGCCTCCACGGTCGCAGATCCCGCCCCGACCGTCTGGCGCCAGGGCGACGCCCCCGCCACGCGCCCCGTCAGTGTCGACCACCTGCGCGAGACCCTCGAGGCCCAACTGAGCCTGGAAGTCTTGTTGAAACACAACGAACTCCGTCTCATCGACCAGGAAATCGCCAAATGTCAGGTCGCCCTCGAACAGCTCCGTCGCTGCGCCGAGATCCCCTACCCGGGCGTCTCCCACCCCTCGTCCGCCGTCAGCAGTGGCTCCGGCCTCGCCGTGTGGGCTCCTGGAAATGGACCTGCGCCGCTGTCGCCCGCCCCCTGGGGGGTCGTCGACGGCCCCTACACGCGGCACTACTCGCGATGGCTGCTCCCGGATCCGCGCTTCGACGGCGGTGAAGTCGACCCGTCCACCCCCCTGGCCATGGGCGCCGGAACGCCCCTGGTCGAGGGTCGTTCCACGCGTGGTAACTCCCACACCGACTTCGGCTCCCTCGCGGGCAAATCGCGTCCCCAGCGAGGCTCCGCCGGCGCTCGACTCCAGTCGCTCCCCAGCGGATACCCTGCTCCGAAGGAGAGGGCTGGGCCCATGGTCATCCGACGAAAATCGGATGGCGTGCTCGTCAAACTGGTCTGCATCGACTGTCGTCGCGACAACTTCTCCAGCACCCAGGGCTTCATCAACCACTGTCGGATCGCCCACAACCGCAACTACGCCAGCCACGATGCCGCCGCCGTCGCCTCCGGCGAGCCCGTCGAGGTCGATGACACCGGCGCCGTGATCGGCGGTAGCACCAAGAGTGAAGCGACCCCCGCGGCTTCAACTACTTCCAACCCGACGACTACCGCCACTATCCCTGGCTTCGTCCACCCCCTCGTGCGCTCCGCCCATGTCATCGACTCCGCCGCGTCGTCCTCTCGCACCCCGGCGTCCTCGGCCGCTCCCTCTAGCGGTCACGCCACGCCCAAGCGCCCCGCCGCTCGTCGTCCGGCGTCCTCGGTGGAAACACCGCGAGCGGCTCCCTCCCGCAACAACGACGCCTTCACGGGTTCCCCCGCCACGCCGCATCTCTCCTCACTGATGCAGGTTCGCGGCATGGGGGTGGATCTAGATCGGCTGGTCGGCGAGGCGAAGAACCCCGTCGACCTCAGCGCGTACTCGGACGACGAAGAGGGCGAATCGGACGTCAACCCGACGCCCTCGTCGGCCATACCCACGCAACATCATCCTGGTGAGAAACCCGCCGGCCGTCAGCCGATGCGCA
This sequence comes from Aspergillus ambiguus, assembly GCF_047715705.1. Classification (NCBI taxonomy): domain Eukaryota; kingdom Fungi; phylum Ascomycota; class Eurotiomycetes; order Eurotiales; family Aspergillaceae; genus Aspergillus; species Aspergillus ambiguus. Next base: position 84,917 of record NW_027395569.1, on the reverse strand, counting down.
CCACAGTGTCGCAGACGGCGTCGCAGCGCCCCGGCAGTCGCAAGGGGACTGGCCCTGAAGCCGGCCCCCCGCTGTCGCTGGAGACGAGTGCCCCCTACGTATCCCCCTATGGGCCGCCGACGGCTCCGGCTTCGGCTCCTCGCACTCGCGACGAGCCCGTCGCGTCCGACGGCATGGAGCGGTCGCTCAATCTGAGCCCGAACACGGTGGAGTCGAATCAGGCGCCGAGTCTGGTGAGCGATGATGACGACGATTACGGGGCGGCGTCGGACTCGGACAGTCCGGGGCCCGGATCGTCGGAGGCTGGCGACGCCGAGGAGGATTTTCGGCACATTGACGTCGAGGATGGCGAGGAGAAGGCCACGCCGTCGGCGTCATTGTCGAAATGCTCGAAGAAGAAGGACGGGCTGCTGACGGCGTCGATTGTGCCGTTGAATCGCGGCAAGGATGAGAAGCGGGTCAGCTTTGCGAAGGACGCGAACTCGAAGGATAAAGACGGTAAACGGAAGGGCCGGTAACGGTGATAGAGGTTTCTTTTGCTTTATATTGATTTATTGTTGGATGATGGTCGGTCGGTCGGTCGGTCGGTCTTGTAATGGTGTACTACAACTCTTCTCTTCTGTGTATGGATTTGTTGGATTCAGCGTTGGATGGTTCATGAGTATTATACGATAAACTGTTTATATGGCCTAATTACATTTCAGCACGAGTATGTGTGAGTGGATTGAAGAATATTGGTTGCCCGAAGGGCCGTTGGAATATACTGTATAGAAGGTGCCTGCAGCGAAATTCTTCGCTTCCTGCTCGCTCATCGACCCGAGAATTCCTCCCCATCGTTTCCTCCTCTCGATCACTCTCCTGTCTCCCCAACCAAACCCACAGCATGACCGAACCAGACACCCCCGATCCCACTGACCCCCAGACCATCACGCCCGATACCTTCCGACAGCTCCTCGCCCGCTACCCGCAGACGGTCGAGGCGGTCGCGCGCCGCAAAGCCTCCCAGCCCGCCCGGCGGAAACACGCTGTGCCACGCAGCGAGGCCGAGATCCAAACTGCAGTCACGCAGTATCTCGAGCTCGACAAGTGGCGGTACGAGGAGCTGCCGGGGGTTGTGCGCAGCCGGGCGGGAGGGGAGTATCTCTCGCGCGAGGAGGTCGAACGACTGGTGGAGTGGAAGATGTACGTTTACCGTTTTCTACGGCATCTACGACCGTAATCGGGAGGTACAATAGCTAACAAGATACCTACTGGATAGGAAACACGGCAAAGCCCGCCCAACGCTCCTGGGCATGGTCCGTTCCAACCCGGAGAAGACGACCCGCAAGGCCACGGCAGACGCATACCGCGCTGTCGCGACAGCCGACGAGCACGCCCGATGGATGGACTTCCCGCGGACGGCCATGGACGCGCTGACGGCGCCCCTGCGCGGCGTGGGCCCCGCGACCGCCTCCCTCCTGCTCGCGGTCGGGCCCGGCGACCACCCGTTCTACAGCGACGATACGTACCTCTGGTTGTGTGCGGAGGCGCCGCGGGGCGCGATGGTGCGGTCGAACGGCGAGCTAAACGTCAAGTATAACCTGTGCGAGTATGAGGGACTGTGGAGGCAGGTGAGGGAGTTGCAGGAGCGGTTGGTCCGCGAGGGATGTGGACAGGACGAGGTATCGGGGGAGAAGGTCGAGAAGGTGGCGTTGGTGTGGCGGGTTGAACATGAAGAGGCGATGGAGAAGGAGATGGAGATGGAGCGGTTGAGGGAGGAGAAGACGACGACGGCGCAGAAGCGGAAGAGAGACGAGAAGGCCCAAAGTGGAAGGGGCAAGAAGAAGTCACGGGATTGATACCTACACCTCTATAGCTACAACTCCCTCACCTCTGTACACGACACCTTTACAACTACCTCCTCCGGAGTACATCTACACGACCTCAACCACACCGACACCTACGCATGATATTCATTAATTGCCTCTCTCGGAACCACCCCTCGCCGCTTCTCCACCTCCCCGCTTGGCAATGTCCTCTTCCGCTGCATGCGTCAGTCATATCCACCGTGAACTCTGGGGCCGTGTGGAGTCCTGAGCGCATCCGCTCAGGAGAAATTCTGCACAATGTTCACGGTTCCCTCAAATCTTCATCTCCCCTCACCGGGTGACGTACCTCTCGCCTCCTCTCTTATATCTCCTCTCGCCTCGCCGCTTCTCCCCCGACTCGCTCTCCATGGCCGAGCACAATGCTCCTCCTTGGCCTCCTCCTCTGCCTGCCGCTGGCCTCGGCCTTCTGGCACAGTCTCTGGTATGAACTGGGCTTCTTCGGTCCCCATCCGACCGTCCAGTATGAATCCTTCGACCTCGAGGCCCCCGAGGTCGATATCCTGCACTGGGATCCCCGCTGCGAAGACGGTTACATCCTGCTCACCCCGCGCGGCCGCTTCTACCCCGAGCCCGGTCCGCTCATCTACGACAACCACGGCAATCTCGTCTGGATGGAGACCCGTTTCGGCATGGTCATGGACCTGAAAGTCCAGCACTACCGCGGTCAGGACTACCTCACTTTCTGGGTCGGTGAAGACGACGGCACCCGGGGGATTGGCTCCTACTATATGGTATCTCCCCATTGCGCATAGAACAAGGAGAAACCAAAAACTAACACGATCAGCTCAACTCCTCCTACGACGTCGCTCACGTCGTCTCTGCCGCAAACGGCCACCACGGCGACGTGCACGAATTCAAGATCACAGACCATGGCACCGCGCTCATGACCATCTATGAGATCTGTCAAGTCGACCTGTCCGCCGTCGGTGGCCCCGTCGACGGCTGGGTCTATGACGGCCTCTTCCAAGAGATCGACATCGAGACTGGCGCCGTCCTCTTTGAGTGGCGCGCGCGCGACCACTACGCCGTCGACGAGTCCTACTTTGGCCTTGACGAGGACAAGGGCACCGCCCCCGACGCCGCACACGCCTACGACTACTTCCACATCAACAGCGTCGACAAGCACCCGGACACGGGCAACTACCTCGTGTCCTCCCGCTACATGCACACCGTCACCTGCGTCGCACCCTCCGGCGACATCCTCTGGATCCTCGGCGGCAAGCGCAACATGTTCACCGCCATCGACGACGGCCGCCTCGCCACCCAGTTCACCTGGCAGCACGACGCCCGCTGGCTCTCGACCTCGGAGATCTCCCTGCTCGACAACGGCGCCCACGAGCACCTCCGCACCGCCGACCACACCCGTGGCTACCGCATCGCCCTCGACTTCGACGCCTGGACCGCCGACGCCGTCGCCGTCTACGATGCCCCCGGCCGCTTCTCCAGCCACTCCCAGGGCAACCTGCAGGTGCTCCCGGCCTCACGCAACGTCTTCATCGGCTGGGGCAAGGCCTCCGCCTACACCGAGTTTTCCCCAGCCGGCGACGAGGTCCTCTGCGACGCCCACTGGGGGCCCCGCGTGTTCTTCTGGTTCGGCTGGATCAAGTCCTACCGCGCCTTCAAGGCCCCGCGCTGGACCGGCCGCCCGACAGCCCCGCCTGACGTCGCCGTCGACGAGTCCGCCCACGCCGTCTACGTCAGTTGGAACGGGGCTACCGATGTCGCCGGCTGGATCCTGCAGGCCAGTAGCGCCGTCGACCATGAAAATGGAACCGGAGCCGGATCCACAGACGATGTCTCCTTCCGCAACGTGCAGTACGTCCCGAAACGCAGCTTCGAGACGCGCATCGACGCCGTCGGCGCAGACGGATACCTCCGCTTAGTCGCTGTCGGCTACGATGGCGAGGAGATGGGATCGTCGGAGGTGTTTACCATCTCGCATGGAGTGAGTTTTCGCAGGCTGCATGGCTGACATGGAGGATGCTAACGAAGTCTAGACAACCACTACCCCCCTCCCGACCGCCTTCGACGAGAACCTCCAACACATCCTCCTGGGCGCGTGCGCGCTGGGCGCCATCCTCGCGGCCTTCTGGAAGAGCCGTCGCAGCTGTCTATTATGTTTGTATTCATGTCGCAGATACATCCGGTGATACCCATAGAATGCATTTCCTACATCTATTCATATTGCGCCAGTGTAGAGGCCCACCTCGGGGACTATTAATCCAGCATGAACATCCAGGATCATCCAAAGAGGTACCTCAACCTCAAGTCCCTGAACGGCCCCCTCCACCGAGTTAGATTTCTCTTTCAACCCACCGTCAGTGTGACTCCCAACGTCAGCCAGGTCCGCATTGCTACTGAGATCAATAACATTGGGCGCTTCCATCGCCCAGATGATGTCGTGTGAGAAGAACTGTCGGTGCGGAATGTCTGGGATCACTCACGCCGATCAATGCAACTAAACGTAGCCCTATCACACAATGTACTGCATACCGCATATGATAAGGCTAGTCCCATAACGTACCCACCATCATCCCGGACCAGCCTTCTAGCTACGATGTGAGGATCGGTGGACCGAATTGCGCCATACGGTTATTGGTATGCGTGCGGGTCTCTTGTCGTAATAGCCACGTCGCCCCGGTAGATTATCTTGGAGGAGCTAGCGCGGATACATACCTGGCTGGTATCCCGGTCCCAATGAGATGGTGTTTCATACCATCAGTGTCGTTTATATAGACAGGAACTAGTTGGTCCCCCGCATGCACGGTGCAGTGCCATCCTTCTGCAAACAGAGAGTCGTCGAACGTGTACCTGTGGTCTGGTGCAACGCCATGGACGAAGGGCAGAAACAGTTGCAGCCAGTCGTGTCTTTTCCAGGGATCTTCAAAGTCCCCGTTCTCGTCTACTTCAGATGCATCTGGCATGCACTCTGGCTCCAGCCGTCGAACATGTCGAGAATACCCTGTCAGTACTGAATAAGGCTACAGTTTGAAGCAAAAAGATCTCCATAGAAGCTCTTGTCCTGCGGAATGCTGTCGCCTGTCTTCTTTCAAAATATAGATAAGTACGTATATCGTTCAGAAATCACTTTTTCATTACTCTATAGTTACGCTAGTTCCTAGCTACTTTACCTCTATAAAGATTGTAAGCGAATGTAGGTGGTGCTTTTTACCAATTATATTTCTTTCTGTGTTATAGTGGCCTTGATAATAATTGTCAGAGAGTCAGACCACTATACCAAGCTATACCACTTCCAGATGGCGTGGCGTCACATCTTTTGGTCTCGTGGGGTAGCCGTTCCACCGTAGTATTATATATTAGTCTTATAGCTTGTATATAATAGTCCTTAGCTAGTCCAGAATTCGTGTTTTAAATCGTATTGATCAAGAAAATTTGTCTTTCTTTATTAGCAAGTAGAATAAGCTTGTAAAGATACTTAGATCTTACAAAGTCCTTTTATAGTAATAATAGATAGCGCAATGTACTCTGGAATGATAGTGTTTGCTACGGTGTTATAATTGATTTTAGGGAAGTATCATGATTGAGGGAGCAGCCGCCGCGGTCGACGTTAGGAAATATCACCAGAAGGCATCATGTTTACTGCTAGAAACCTGTGCTTACGATGTGTGCCAATCCAACAACGCTTGTTCCCCAGACCTCAAGGTGTTTTGATCCTAGAACTGGCTCCGCCTAGGCCAGGAGAAAAGAGACAGTGAGGAGGTGCGAGCAGTGGTGAAATCCAGGAAGGTTACTTTAGAGCTGCAGTCATGATACAACGTAGAAAAATCCCCCTCGAATGATTCTCCGAGTTCTTGTCTCACTTTGCATACCATAGTATGTCTCCGTGCTGTCTTCGCGTTTTGATTTCTCCACTATGAACGGAGCACTCGACTTGGATTCAGGAGAGGCAACTTGATCCTATGCAATCACAGCTGAGTCACGTAGCCACACTGGTTAATTCACGTAAGGGATCGAAATACGTACTGGCAGGCTATCTAGACCTCCGGCAGAAAGAAGTCTCATTCCTAGAGACTAAATGTCCTCTTGATTCGTTCTTGGTATATAGCTACTTCAAGCGAAAGCAGTGGACAAACCCTGTGAAGGTACCATACAACCAAAGAACCGAGGGGCACGAGTCTAGATACTCTCCAATATAGCCATAAGGTCAAATCAAATGGATTAAGGAACCTGTTTCCCATAGTAAGCGTTTAGGAAGATATCATGACTTACATGTATCTCAGAATAACTCATGGTTTTAGGACGAGGTACCGCTTTCCCTGCGTTCTCGCTCTAGACTGCTAAATTATGGCACAACATGCTCATTGTCCTTAACACCAGCGGCTGATAATCACTGGAGATTCCACTGATGGTTGGACAATGTAATGCATGGTGATGATAGCGTCAAGCTTAGGGTGACCCGCACAAGTCTGCCATATAACGTCATTCTCATGGATTAGGTCTTTGTAAATGTATATTTTTAGCCCATAAATACTATCAATAATTGTGGGATGATAGTAATTTGACAAGCAATCCGCCTTTCGCGATCACATTGCAGAGTGCCTTGACGGACATCCCCTTACTCTCCCTTTCCATCCCGATACGGGCAAATCATAAAGACAACCTAAGATTGGATATCAATGAAGGAATATAGCGACTGAGAACATAAACCTACAATGGTAAGCGGCGAAAATAATCTTGGAGGAAATCTCGGCTCATGTACGGAGTACATCAGTAGCAACTAGACCAACACAGCCAACACCACCCCCATCCCAATCCCAACCCCAACCCCCAGATCCACCCGACTCGCCGCGCCCCCCGTCGCCGTTGCCGTCGCCATCGCACTAGTCGCCGTGTTTGCCGTCGTGGTTGGTGCCGCGGTGGTCCTCGACGCCGCCGAAGACGGCGAGCTGTGCGGCCCGCTTGCGCGGTAGGCGTTACAGTAGGATTGGTTCTGCTGGGTGAGGCCGAAGCGGTCCGCATGGTTAGGGCAGTTGTTGTAGCAGCTGTCCCTCCGATAGATCGAATTAGTTACTGTCGCTTTGGGGGAGCGAAGGAGGGTAAGGCGCACGTCAAAACGTTGTTGCTCTGCTCGCAGAGACATTTCCAGTCGTTGGCAGAACAGTTCTCCATTTGCGGTTTCATGGAGTTGAGACATGCGTCGAGGATGCTGCAGGATCGGTTAGTTGGTTGTGTGTCTGACGAATGAGTGGTGGATATAGGTACTCCTGGGCATCGCATTTGGCTGAGCCCGCTGACGCGGTGGTGATCCCGATCAGAGCGGCGAGGGCTGCAGTGTGGAAATGCATGGTGATAGATCGTTGGGGAATGCAAGATGGGCGCAGGAAGATGACGGGGAGACAGAATCTCTACATATATGTACTACTCCGTGTTTGACCCCTATCCGTATGCGCCAAACGCCTACATCGATAGTTCCATGCAATGTGCATGCAAGGAGCGCCAGTGCGACATGGCATCTCCGCCATGCATCACATCGCGACCTGTCATACTCGGCAAGAATCCAACTCCCATATCAGGATAATACAGTATATACAAAAAGCCACCGCAAGAACGTCAAGCCAGCAAACACTATCGATTCCATGGGACCCGCGTATAGTATAGATCTTCCTGCTCCAGGCCACCTCATGCAACGTCTCAACTAACAAAGGGGATATCAAGGCCAGGACGGGCTGCCGTACCCAGCCGGAGTAATTACTATAGTCATGCCAGATCTCGCTTCCACCTACTCCTGTCCAAAACCTAATGTCTCCTCGACGGCAATGGACAGTTTGTGCTCCAGTGTATCGTGCGTCTTATATGGCGGGAGGTCAAGACGGTTGAAGCTGTCGCCGTTAGTCTTCGTCGCAGAAACTCAAATAGATGAAACGTACCATGTGTGCGACTTGGGCAACGCCGCCGGATCGCCCGATTTCTCGATCGTGAACCGTCTCGGACCGTCGGAACCCTGCAGGTCTTTGAATCCGTTGACCGGAATCCGGGAAGTACCCGTAGTGAATTGCAGCAGACGTGACTTTTGCTCTGCGTCCCAGGTGCGGACAATCTTCCAGAAGTTCTGGATCACCTCATCCTGCTCCTGGTAGCCCCGGTAATCTGTGTGCTTCTTCCAGTCATCCACGTCGATGTCGGCAATACCGCCAATCAGCAGCTCAAGTTCGCGCTCATCAAAGACATTGACCAAGTCCGCTGGGATCAGCTCGTTGAATCCAGACATGAATGCATTGAACTGCTCCTCAACCCGCTTGACAATCTTCCACTCGGTCACCAATCTGTTGCCTCGTTAGCGACGTCCGAGAGTCCCTCGCACGACAGACCACTTACTCGACATATTCATGCTTGTTCTCGTTGGTCACGGGGATATCCCGACCACCCGGCTTCAAATCAATCGTCCGGCGCTCACCAAACTTCTCGTCATCCACCGCGAAGGTCAATTCGATGATACCCTCGATATCATTATCCCTAGCACGGTCAGCATTCATCCCACCCGCTTCATCGATTCACATACAGAGTCCACGTCAAATTCCGGTGTAGATCCTCATCCACACCCTCCATATCCTGAAGCGACACCTTCTTCCGGAGCATCATCTTGTAGAACGCCCCGATAAAGAACGAGTCCAAGAACCGGCGGTGGAAGATGGCCAATCCGACAACACGTCCGATAAACTTGAAGTAGTTCAGATGCTCCGGATTCACTCCGGAATGAGGGTTGATTTGCAGGGTATAATTATCATGCGCAGAATATTCAAAAAGACAGTAGAAGGGGTTGAACATTTCGTGCGAAAGAAGGAAGAAGAATTCACTGCCATCCGTTAGTTCATTTCTTCCGGTCCTGTCGACAACCGCAAAAACTCACCGAGAAAGACCACCGTAATCCAGACCATCTTCGCCGTCGAACTTGATCATCAGGCGCTTCTTCAAGTCCGAAGCGCTTTGTCGCATGATTTCGGCGTAAGAGTCTTCGAAGATGTTGTTGCGGCGCACCTTCACATGGCACTGTCCCGACATGATTCGCAACGCCGGTTGCGACCGGAAGTAGATCAGCTTGCGCCGGAAGTCACGCTTGTACTGTGGGACACCCTGGTCCAAGGAGGACGGCAGCCGGGGATCATCCCAGGTCGTCGTCTTGGTGTTGTGGTCGACGAAGTACACCCGTGCAGTATTTGTCAACCGCATCTCCCAGCCGCTGGGCAGCGGTCCCAGCTGCGACACAGGCTGCTGTTGGATGGTGGTGTTGTTGCCGTTCGCATTCTGCCCGTACATCCGGATGTATTGCTGCCGCCGGGGATCTACCCACGTCGTGGTGCGGGTGTTGTGGTCGACGAAGTATGGCCGTCCCTCGGGGGTGTTGCGCTGCTCCCATCCGGGCGGAAGCTCCCCAGTGCCTGCGGTGGTTGCTCCCGTAGCCATCATGGAGACAGCATTGGCACTACCACCGGCCGGCGGGGTCTGGGCTTGCTGGTTCTCCGGCAGATTCGGGGAGCTGGCGCCGGTGCGGTCCTCCGGCAGCATCCGACTCTGATGGGCTCTACGCTCCAACTGCATGTTGGCCTCGCGCTGCGTCCGTTGGGTCTGCTCATTGTAGTTCGACGACGGTCGGGTCCAGGTGGTCGTCCGCGTGTTGTGATCGACGTAATACGTTCGACCCAGGTTGTCCTCTCGGCGCTCCCACCCGGCCGGAAGTCGTCCCTGGCTGTCTTCGAATGAACTGAGGTTGGTGCGGGAGGTCACGGAAGGCGCGGCCCCATTGACAGGCGCGACGGTACTGGAAGGCCTAGCGGCGGAAGGGACACGTTGAGGGTTGAGCGAGGGGTTCGAGGCGGCCGGGTCCAGTTGGGTAGGGCCCGGGGAAGTATGAGGAGCCGCAACTTGGGGCACCAGCCCACTAGACGTCGACGATTGCATATGGGAACGGTGCAGGCCATTTGCTTGGGTGGTGTTCGGGGCACTCAGGTTAGTGGAGAGGTTGATGATGAGCTTTCCATGGACGACGAGGTTATCGTTGGACTTCTTCAGGTCCCGCGTGAGCATTTCTGGTGAGGCGGTCAGCTTGATACCACGTTGGACATGGGCTCGAAGACGCACCATCGCTCCCCATCTGTAGATCGATGACATCGCCGATGCGCACATTGATAACACCGAGGAACCCTTGATCCTTCTTCTTGAATTTCTTCTGGTCGAAAATCTGGATGGCCAGGATGCTGTCTTCGTTCACGCGCCTGCGAAAGTTGTCCTGGTCAGCGGCGGTTTGACGCGGTACCTGACAGGACACTCACAGGTCGAACATCTCATTCCAGTAGGGATTCAGTGTTTTCTTGATGACGGAGGTGGTATGGGTCTGTTCACCGCCGACGGTGGCCACCGCGAACGGGTCCGGGAATCCTGCAAAGAAGAGAGGTTAGTTCAGGCGGAGTCTACAAGACAGCGCACGGATAGGGACATACGGAAGACATCGCGTTTGTAGAGACCATCGGCCGCGATAACTGCACGAAAATTAGCTTTATCTGCACGAAAGTCCCCGAGAAATCCACCCCTCGCTTTAGGACGCTTCGAGACATCGGGACGGGCTTACTCGTGAGCCTCAGGTTTGGCTGGCTGCAAATGCATTCCGGGTTAGTCGGGACAACCAAGAGGTGCGAAGAGCAAGGAAGACAGTCGGGGGATGACTTACGCGGGGAGATTGGAACCCATCTTGTGCGGGAGAGACGGTGGGAAAGAAGACGGCTATAGGAAGCACCAGGCCGAACCGGACAAGCCTAAGACAGGAATTCGCGGTGAGCACATCCACCGCGGTCCAGAGAGGGGACACCGGACAAGTAGCTGCGGACGCGGTGGAGGCGGATCGAATGAGGGGGGAAGAGCAAGGGAGAGAGCGGTGGGAGGGGCGAACGGGGCGGACGAGGAAGCGGGATGGGGCAAGGGGATCCAAGCGAGAGAAGAGGGCGAGAAGAAGAAGACGAGAGAGGAGGACGATAAGCCGCGCAGAGGGGAAATGGGGAGGGAGATGGAATGGAGATGGAAGAGAGAGGGAGAGGGAATGGATGAGATGGAGCGAAAGACGCACGAGAGTCGAGGTAAGGTTGAACCTCCCAAAAGGGTAAGATGACGGTAATGGGGCGCAGCACCACCAATCACCGCCGACTCCAGGCACGATTTTTCGGGCAATGCGATAGGATTAATCAGGATCGTATAATCGTCGAGAGAGGAGTGGAGGAGAAGTAGAAGGAGGAACGAGAGGAATAGTCCCTAGGGACGAGGCAGTAGGAGATCGGAATTGTTCGTACCGTCCGTACCGGCCTGACGTATCTCACTACAGTCATACGAGTCTACTCACTCCTACTACTGAGGTGCTATTGCTGCTGCAATACGACAGAGTGTTACTCCTCCTCTCCTATGATCTGAACACTTCAGAATCCCATCCCAATCCCTCCTCAGCCACAGGCCTCCCGCAGCCAAGACGAACCGTCAACTGCGCCCGCTTAGGCAGCAGAGATTCACGTTTCTATCCATAGCGTCCGAAGACATCCTTCATTTCATACACTCCCTTGTAGAATCCACCCTCAGTCCATTGCATCCCTCCCAATCATCGCACTAGTCGGCCGACCCCCCCCGATGACGAGTTTTCCTCCGATTCTTCTCTTCTTGCGCAGCAGTGGGGCAGTCCGGGATACTCCCGCCGATTCCTAGACCCAGTCGATACCAATCGCTCCTCGCGATCTAGAACATCCAGCAGACAGGCAGTAGAAGAACATGCTTCGTACGAAGTAAATTAGCCATGTAATAGAGGTGATATCAGACATCATCCCGTGAATCCCCCAATGCCAATCCGATCCGATGCCAGATAGCTATCATACAATAACATTTCAGTCTCCCGAACTCCAAGAAATTTCTTCCATGATCAGAGAGCGTGTCCCGTCGGCCGACGCGATCAGCCATCCAGAAGGGCCACGACCGGCCGGGACTCGATGCGATGAGCGGACATGTCCATTGCTTGTCGTACCAGGCATTCAGTGGTGCTGCTTGACGCTTTCTGTCCGGACCTAGTACGGCGCGTAGCCCCGTCCCCGGCCACGGTACCCGCCCCGGTACCCCCCACGAGGGAAGCCTCGATATCCACGACCGCGGAACCCACCTCGTCCACGGCCTCGACTCATACCCGGGAGGTTGGTACGCTTGGGAACGACCTATCTCACGTTAGAAGAAGCACAGAAGGACCCAGTCGCCGGCATGATTACCTTCAGGTTGCGACCACGGAACACACTCTCGTTCAGCACAAGCGCCTGAGCCACCAGGCTGGGCTCGGCGAATTCCACATACGCGTACCTACGGCGAACCAGTCAGTGAGGACGCCCGACAGAGGAAGGCACTCGGACAATCTCACCCTTTTGGCTGGCCCGTAAACTTATCCAGCAGAATAGTCACTCGGTTTATCGAGCCGCAGCTTTGGAAGTGCGCCTGAATCTCTTCGGGAGAAGCACCGTAATCCACATTGCCGACGAAGATACTCCGGGCATCAATCTCTTCCTTGTCTTCACGAAGGTTTTCCGACTGTTGATCGAGGGTAGCTTGCATCTCACGAAGCTTTGCGGCCTCGGATTCCATCTCCGCCACCCGTCGCTTCATCGCCGCAATTTCCTCCTATAGAGCGAATCGCATTAGCATATTGATGAATGGGAAGTGACCGTATTTGCAAAGGGAAGAGCCGGGAATTGGAATGAAAAAGCGCAAGCTTGCGCTGCAGACCCTACCTCATCATCACCACCCTCTTCCGGGTTTTCCAAGCGCTCCTCAGGAACCTGCTTCTCCTCGGTCGACATTATGAAAGTGGAGGGAATATGGAAGAAAGGTCTTTCGCTCGTCTAGGGGAAACGTGGGCTCGTCAAGAATCTCCGAACGTCGACGTCGACGTCACGGTCAGTCCGTGCACTCAGCGGAGGACACGAACTTCTGAGGGAAAAATAAGATCCAAATCACCAGAGCAGTAGAACGGAGCAAGTCGCTCTTCCTCAACGACAATACACTAGCGTAGACGGCCAAATGCGACTGGGACGGGGAATGAAGAGGACTGCTGGTCTGGCGGAGATGCTCGCGTTGGATCGACACCGAAGTCACTGCTGCCATTTCCGGCCTAGCGGGGTTTTGTCATCCGCCGTCGGCATTCCGACTCACTTCTATATCTTGCTGTTCTGGACACCTGTTTTTATTCAAAGGGCCATCTTGATGTAAATCAGAGTGGTTTATCCCTAATTGATCTAGCGAGATTCATCGGCCTGGAGCACTCATCATACGACTAACTAAACTCAATATCACTCTACGACTCTGCACAAAAACCCATAGCGCAGGATTAACTAGTACGTAGGATTGAACATCATAATCGTCAGGTTCTATGGCATATATACAAGGAATTCAAAGCGTCGACTCATGAAGATGGGATGGTGTTCTTGCGAAATGAGACTTTCTCGACCGCCACAGTCTCGGCTCCATTGTCGTCTGTCTTGAGCTGGTAGACATACAGTACGAGCACATCACCTTGGATCTGCAAGGTTCGGTCAGCGAACAAGTCCAAAGAGACGGTAGGTCAGCACAAAACCGCGGAACCAACTTACGTCCATCAGGCAGAAGCTAGGCGTCGGTTCCTCCCCGTCAGGCCAATACCCCGTACTCATCGCCCCAGTCGCACTGCCGGGGTTCACGAAGAAATGGCCCTCCATTTCGAACGCCTCGAAGCGATGAGTGCCGCCCCACAGCAACACATCGACATCCATCTGGCGGGCCGCTATAAGGAGGGCGTCGGCATCGCCCGGTGGGATGATAGTGTGGCCATGAGTAAAACCAATGCGGAGACTCCCGTGGGTCACAACTTTGGAGAGGGGGAGGTTCGGGGAATCGACGTCAAAGTCTCCCTTGACCAATTGCAGATCGGGCGCGACCTGGCGCAGAAATTCGAAGGTGTTCCGATCGGTCAGGTTTCCAAGACAGAGGATCTGGCCGATCTTGCCGGGTGTTAAGAGCTTCCGGAACTACAGGCGCGTCAATCGGAGTCAGAGGATACGGTAGACAACAGAGCATCCTGGAGGTAAGACACGTACCTTGGCAGGGAGGTCCTGGCGCGCATTGATCAGCAGCTTATTCAGAAGGGGACATATGGAAAGACGCCACTCACAGGAGCTCTGTCAGGGATAAAGAGGTCACCAATGACCAGGACCAGACGGGAGGTCATTCTGAGGTTTGGACGGGCAACTCAAGGCCCATTCGGGGGTTGGAAGAAGATCAACAGAGCGACCGGAGGAGGCAGCTGGAGAAGTGCGGTCTGTCAGGGAAAACTGTGACCAGTTCCAGTTGATAAGAAGATGGAAGCTGGCTATCTCGAAGGCAGGCAGATCGATAGTCCGTTACGTATGCTGTTGTTCCTCGCGGGGAAAGCTCGCCGTCACCGCCTTTCGACCCTAAGCCCTAGTTGTGCTGGATCTAGTTTAGTGCGGTTTGCCCTTCTGGAGTATACGGAGTACAACAACATCCTCCAGACAGACGGCGACAATGGTCACTGCAGGACATGTGCAGGACTGCAGAGGAGGATTCTCTCCCTTGATATCAGTGGGAGCTCCATGTGTCAGTGTCTGGCAGTACGTATACCAGGTAGGAAGATGCCTGGCCCGTCTGGTGGTCTTGATGATTGACAGTGAGAGTTAGTACAGGTACGGAGTAGTCTGCACGATATTTCAAGACAATCCATGTCTATCTGAAAAGAATGACCAGATATATGAAAAGCCGTTCTGCGGAAACAGAGGTCTGCGTCTGTCGTTGTTCACGTCCAAAATACGGATCTCATCCGCAGTCATCCTCTCATCCGGTATGACACCAGCATCCAAACCAGATACTCCATATCTCCTCCTACCAGGATCATAGCCCTGTGAATCACCCTCTATCTGCGATACAGGCATGCGTACGTTCACCCCATCATTGCGGTCAGTCAGACCCTTGATCTCTCGACCGAGAAGCAAACAATACGAGACATCACAATTGCAACCCAACACGACCGATTTTGACTTCGTCCTCCCGATTTCATTACTCGATGAGAAAACAACCATGCGTCAATGGTTCGTCTCAACAAGCCGACTCAACAAGGCCCATTGACAGTCGACACGTCTTGAACGGACGGCGGCGGGAATCGTGGAACGGAAGGCTCCGCCCGCTGGAAATTTCCCCGACAGAGGGGAAGAAAAGAACAGCGAAAGGGCTGGAAAGAGTCCGAAGGCGCAAGGGGAAATCTCTTCCTCTTCATCTCTCCCCGTTTGTATAAGAGAGGACGATTCCTGTCGAAGTCATCCCCAATCGATTCGATTTACTCTCCAAGCCGTCAGGACGATAATTCCCTGCCAATAAAATCCACCTGTTCTCCCCGATCGTCCCTCTGGTCCTGCCCCGGCGATCCCCGAATTCCTCTCGCCCTCCCCTCCCATCTCGACCAAGTTCCATTTTACCCCGCGGGCTCTCCCGTTGAGAGCCGACGATTTCGGAAAACTGGCGACCAAGCAGACGACGCAGCGCCTAAGCCTGATCTCCAGACACCTGGATCAGCGCCTACCGCTGCCTGAGCTTAACACCCCTTTCTCGACCGAGAGGAACTCGCTCGCTCCCGACGATATCGAATATAAGCCCCTCGATCGCTCAACTCCACCATCTCTTCCTCCCACTCCCTCCCCTCAATCCATATCCTCTGACGCCACGATGTCCTCCCAAGCTCCTCACCCGACCCTCCTGATCCCAGGACCCATCGAATTCGACGATGCCGTCCTGCAATCCATGTCCCACTACGCGTGAGTTTCTCTTCTCTCTTTCCCCCCACTCCCAAGACCCCCAGACAATGTCCAATTGACACCCAATCTCAGCGAGAGCCACGTCGCTCCCGGCTTCGTCAAGACCTTCGGAGAGACTCTGACTCTCGTCCGCAAGCTCTTCCAGTCCACCGCCCCCACGGCGCAGCCCTTCGTCATCTCCGGTAGCGGCACATTGGGCTGGGATATCGTGGCCTCGAGTCTGCTCGAGAAGGGCGAGAATGCCCTCGTCCTGCACACCGGCTACTTCGCCGACTCCTTCGCCGCCTGTCTGGAGACCTACGGCGCCAACGCGACCCAGCTCAAGGCCCCCATCGGCGAGCGCCCCTCGTTCGAGCAGATCGAGCAGGCCCTGAAGGAGAAGCCCTACAAGGTCATCACCATCACCCACGTCGACACCTCGACCGGAGTCCTCAGCGACATCAAGCGCGTCACCGAGGTCGTCCGCCGCGTCAGCCCCCAGACCCTGGTGGTCGTGGACGGCGTGTGCAGCGTCGGCTGCGAGGAGATCGCCTTCGACGCCTGGGACATTGACGTTGTCCTGACCGCCAGCCAGAAGGCCATCGGATGCCCTCCCGGTCTCAGCATCCTCATGGCCTCCGGCCGCGCCCTCGACACCTTCAAGTCCCGCAAGACCCCGCCTGCCTCCTACTACGCCTCTCTTGGCAACTGGCTCCCCATCATGCAGAACTACGAGAACTTCAAGCCCTCCTACTTCGCCACGCCCCCCACCCAGCTCGTCCACGCCCTGCACACCACCCTGTCGCAGATCACCGCTAAGCCCATGGCTGACCGCTACGCCGTCCACCGCCAGGCCTCCGACAAGGTCAAGGCTGCCGTCGCCGAGCTCGGCCTCCAGCAGCTGGCCGCTAACCCCGAGAACCAGGCCCATGCCATGACCGCCATCTGGCTGCCTGAAGGCCTGGCTCCCCCGGATGTCCTCCCCGGTCTGCTCAAGCGCGGCGTGATCTTTGCAGCCGGTCTGCACAAGGAGGTGGCCACCAAGTACATCCGGTTCGGCCACATGGGTGTCAGCGTCACCGGCGCCGGCCGCAAGGACATCGACAATGCTATTGCCGCTCTGAAGGAGGCTTTGGCCGAGGCCAAGCAGGCCAAGGGACTGTAAATTGGTCTTCCTGGTTATGTCTGGTAGTATAAATTCTTAGACAGGTAAATAAAAAAAAAATCAGTTAAAAAAAATTAATAAAATCAATAAAATGTACGCCGTATTCCCCATGTCTATGGGAGCATGGTAGCCTCTGACGTTGGAATCGGCATCTAGACCGACTACGGAGATGATGACCGACCTGTCAGACGGGAAGCCTCCCGCCACGCGAAGCTTAAGCCGCTCGTCAGCTTGTAAGGCACCGGGATGTCCTCCGATACTGCAGATCTAGCGGGATTTACCCAATGTGGTATCTGTTGTAGATAAGTCTTTTCATTAGATAAATTGTCGTGTCATGGTACCGTGCTATCAGCATCCATTGGCGGACAGAACGACTGTTTAGTGCACTACCTGGGTATATATACCACCCGAACTACACTACAACATCCTACCCACTCGACTATAGCTCCAGCTGAACGGTTACCAACATGTGGCATATCCACATCTTAATCCATAAGAATAGACATTACAAGCACTAAAAACACAATTCAGAACAATGGGGTATGAAGTAGGCAATGCTAAACATTCAGCATGCTTGAGACCAGCTTTCTTTACAGAGGTCAAAGGCAAGAGGGAAACCAGGTATAGATGCAGGGGAAGAGAGATCTCGTCAACACCGGCCCTTATACTGCTCTTCTGGCTATGCTTCCGCTTCGCCGCGCCGTAATGCGAGCAAAGCCCGGACATCCGTCACGTACTGCAGCGCTTCCAGCATAGGAACGAGATGGAGGAGACCGTTGTCAGTGGGATCGTTGATCCAGCCTTCAATAGGAATGGCATTATCTAAGACAATGTGTGAGTCCGGTGGGAGATCCTCAATCCTCAGGGGAGTCGGGGGACAATGCTGCCTACCTTCGTGAAAAATATAACTCATAGGGCTGTTATCCAAGATCATGACCTTACTCAGATCCGGCTCCACAGAACTCAGATCCTTGATGTAGGCGCCGTTGCGGAAGGTGCAATGTTGCCGGTAGTACCGCGCTTGGAAGTACTTGCGCTCTTGTTCCAGCCAGTCAATGACCGGATCGGCGTATTCTTGCACACTGGCCGTGAAAATCACCAGCTTATACCACTTGCAGATCTTGCGCAGAAACTCATCGCAGTGGGGTCGCTTGTGCACATAATACAGGATGGGATGCTGTGGCCCTAGGGTGGTCGCAGGCCCGCCGGGCGTCAAGGCAGTGGTCATGGGCGTGGAAAGCTTGACCTCGACCATGTGGCCACTGGACATGCGGCCCCCCTTGGCCAACGAGTGGATGAGGGTTTCATCCAGATCCAGAACGAGCGTCTTTTGAGGCAACGGGGAGTTTCGCGAAGAGGCTCTGTACGACGGGAGACGCGGGGGGATCAATGGTCGGGGCGGCACGGGGGAGTGCGGATATCGGGTGACGCGGTGGACGGACGGTGATGTTGGGGATTTGAGGCTGTCAGGGTTCAAGGTACCCTGAAGCCCGGAACGAGACGCATGGTCGAGGTCGGCACTCTGGGATCGGCGCTGTCTTTGTCGCTTAAGAGCCTCTTCGTTGTTGAGCTTGATTCGGATGGAACGACGGGGTGTGCTGTCATCAGAAGCCTGGTCGGAGTTCGGAGTTCGCGATTTCGACTGCCGGGGTTTACTCGTGGTGAGGCCCTTGACGGCACGACGGTCACCCTCAGATTCGGACGTGCTGGAGGCAATAGATTCTCGCGAGGCGTGAGTTTTGAGCCGGCGTGCGGAACCGGGCCGCCGTTTCCCGTCTGCCGCTTTAGCGTCTCTGCGCGGAGTGCCCGGGGGATCGGCTGAGGAAGGGCCAAACATTGATCGGCGTAGCTTTCGTATTGGGGTCATCGGAGAATAGGACCCGTCATTGTCGCGAAAGCAATGAGCCACGTAAATACCAGGTGCTGCAAGTGTCGACAGGATAAACTTGATGGTCTCGGTGATCGCCTCGAAAAAGCGCTGCGCCACCAGTCCCAATGTACTTCTTGTAGCGAGGGAGCCATCCTTCTGGATCCCTCGAAACAGGGGCGTCTTCTCGTCCAAGCTGTATGTCGAGTGGTCGACATCCTCTATGGACTCGATCGCATCGTCTCGGTCTTTCTCTCGGACGTCCGTCGTATGGAAGTTACTCTCACTGTAGGACCGAAGCGATGCGAGGTCGGCCGGCGAGCTCAACGGGGCGATATCTCCCTGCGAACGAGATCGCTGACGGGTACGACTTGGACTGGAAGACTGGCCAATGACTCGGGATGACAAGATATTCAGCGAGTTCATCTTCCAACAGGGGCGGCCCACGGGAGTCCGGGCTGGCGCAGGTATCTGCGGAGAACGCGCATGTCAGTAAGCTAACCCGGACTGAAACCGAGAGACGGTCTTCTAGAACGGGATCCGATCACATCCGTCCTGTTTATAAGGAGAGTAATCGCACCTCAATGCGCCAGTCGACAACCCGTGCTTCGAAACCACCGTGAACTCCAACCCTTGGGGGAAAGGACAGAGAGCGAAGAAGGATGGGGCGGGAGGTAGTCGGGCGAGGCGAAAGAAAGAATAAGGAGGGGAGGAAGAGGCGGGAGACGAGGGCCTCTTGTGGGGGTCGACAGGAGAGGGATGGGGAGGAAGAAGGCGACGATGATGGTGAGGTGTGGGGGGAGGAAGAGGATGTACGTTGTAGTAGTAGTCGCAGCCGTCAGTGGTTGTTGGGCCGAGCGGCGGCGGCGGCGGCAGTTCCAAGCGGGCAGAATCTCCCTCCGTCAACATCCCACCAACTCTCGCCGTCTCCCCCATCTCCCGCTTTCACCACCACCTCCTGCACCTCGGAGTATCCTTGCGAATCCCATAGTCTGCTTCTGAATACCTGTCGTCCTGGTCGAACTCCTCTCTCGGTTCCGAGAGTGACCACGCCTTCCCACAGCTGTCGTCCCGCCGGCAAAAATTATCCGTGACTCAAGCTCCTTCGCGCAAAGAAAGCTATCGAACTCGCTCCCATTGATCCCACCGAAGGATAGACACAATGCCTGCTACGTCAGTGGCCCTGACGCCGGGTCTGGCGTCCTTTCTCAAGTCGCTGAAGACGAACCCCATTGACACATCGATCGACAACCTCATCTCGTAGGTTCTTGACTCAAGTCGCATCGCCCTTCCGACAAGACTGACCCCGTTCGCAGCCTCTTGAAACGACGACAGATCCGCCACTCGAGATCATGCGCTACTGCGACTGCCTACCTGCTCCTTCGTGTCATCTCGGCCTGCAGGACGACTGATGCCGCCAAGCTGATTGAGCGGGTGCAGAGCGTGGGAAGACGGTTGATTGCCGCGCAACCGAAGGAGATGGTAGTGGGAAATATTGTCCGACGTGTGCTGGGTCTGATCCGTGACGAAGCCGAAGACGACAGGGAAGCCGATTTCAACCTGAGCGAGGCATCTGAAAGCCAACCTCAGACCCCGCGCGCTACCGATGGTCTGTCCCTTGTCCCCAGTATCAAATCATCGGAAGGAAATTAACCACGATCCGAATGTCTAGACCCATCAGATGCCATGTCCTTCCGTCACGAAGGCTCTCGATCCATGCCCGCCCCGATTTCCATGTTCAGTCTGCTTTCACACCCCGAACCCGAACCGTCGTTGCCGGGTACCCCGGCCTCCGTTTCCCCGTCCGGAAGACTCCTCGGCCACCACACCCCCAGCAAGGACATCCGTGCTGAGGTCCTCGACGGAATTGGCGAGATTATCGACGAGCTGGGCCAGGTCGACGACCAGATCGCGGCTTACGCCCTCGACCACATCCACTCAAACGAAATCATCCTCACCCACACTTCGTCGACGACCGTCCAGCGCTTCCTGCTGAAGGCGGCAGCCAAGCGGAAATTCACTGTGATCCACGCCGAGTCCTACCCCAATAACCACGAGGCCACGCATGCCACCGTCAGCGGCAACGTGCCCAAGGACGACGAACTTCTGAGCACCGAGTCGTTCCAGAAGCCCCTCATCGAACTCGGCATCACCGTCATCCTGATTCCCGATTCGGCCGTCTTTGCTCTGATGTCTCGTGTGAACAAGGTCATCCTGGGTACGCACTCGGTTTTGGCGAACGGCGGCCTGGTCGCTGCTGCTGGAACTCGGGTGATTGCCCGTGCCGCCAAGGTTCATCAGACTCCGGTGGTCGTCGTCAGCGGTGTATACAAGCTCAGTCCGGTGTACCCGTTCGACTTTGACTCTTTGATTGAGTATGGAGATGCCAGCAAGGTCATTCCGTATGAAGACGGTGATCTGGTGGATCAGATCGATGTCCAAAACCCCATCTACGACTATGTGCCGGCTGAGCTTATTGACCTTTATATCACCAATCTGTGAGTGCCCAGCCATTGTGCCGTTTGGATATAAACTAACACTGATTTAGGGGTGGCCACGCGCCATCGTATCTGTATCGGATCGTCTCAGACCACTACCGCCGGGAGGATATTAATGTCTAAGCTGTGCAAAGGAGGGTTAGCAATATAATTAAACTCGGCGCCGGTCAGACAAACCAAGGACAAAGGGCGTAAGGATGATAGAAAAAAAAAAGCATGAGGAACGATACCCAACGGGATATATTGCATGTGCATGAAGACGTAGCTACTGCAGTAAAATGTGATACGCATCGGCCAAGATATGCTTGCTCCGCAGAGGTATTCCCCACATACATATTCTCTACGCAATCCCCGGCCGATGAACGTTACTATACGGACAATAAATTTGGAAGATTTGATATTTTCGGGCCCTTCCCAAAGAAATAATCATGGCGCCATCTTTTTATGAGTATATCAATCGTAGTAGCTGCAAGGTGTTTGCAGGGTCATCCGTCCTGAACCATAATTTCCAGACCATAGACCGAAGACAGATCCTATCATCGCATCTTCTTCCCGCCTTCCATGGAATGGGCCCCTTCCCGTCATCCCCATCGCAGATTTCTTTTCGTTCGGCAGAAACCGTTTACGAACGGGGCTTCTCCTTCTTCTCCTTCCACAGAGCCAGGAGGGAGACACCGGAGACCTTCACGACCTTGAAACGGACACCGGGAATATCACCCTTGGCCTTGCCCTTACGACCGAAACCGGCGAGGAGGACTTCGTCGTTCTCATCGATGAAGTTCAGGCAACCGTCGTTGGGGACTGCAGACGGTCAGTAATCGATCCACGCCTTCAATGCTGTCCGGTGGTCCTGATCGTTGCGTGGGAGAGTCCGCGGCCATCCCCTCGACCCCACGAACTCTCCCCGGAACGCTCCATCCCAGCAGACACCAGAGGAATAAGGGCTACCCACCGAAAGCGGCGACCTTCTTGCCGTTCTTGATAAGCTGGACCTTGACACACTTGCGAATGGCGGAGTTGGGCTGCTTGGCCTCAACACCGACCTTTTCGAGGACGATACCCTTGGCGTGGGAAGCACCACCGAAGGGAGAGGACTTGTAGGCGGTACCGAGAAGGCGCTTCTTGTAGTGCAAGTCGGCCCACTTGTTGTCACGACGAGTGGTCGCGAGCTTGCGCGCGGCGTTCAGACCACGGGGCTTTCCCTTACCCATCTTGGCGTATTATGATCGAAGGACGGAGAACTGCAGCAGGAGAAGAGAGCGGATTAGAAGGTGGTTTCTTGAGAAGAGGTCGGATGATGGGCTTTTGGTGGAGGTTGTAGGTGAGAATCCCAATCACAACCTGACGGTGAAAAGAAATCGGCGGGATGACGGGGATCGCTAGAAGTTGCCGGGTGAGGTCGAGAGGACAAGAAGGGATACGTACCGACTGAAGAAAAATTCGCCAACAGGCCTTGGATGGGGATGGTTTGTCGAAAGTCGAAGGTCGAAGGGTTCCTTCACGGCCGGCGGTCTCGCTAAAGTCTCCTTTGGGGGGGCGAAATTGTTCGCTGTGCGCGCTTCACCCTAAACGGCAGTTAAGCGAGCCCCGGAGAAACCTCGTCCCGGTCCGACCTCCGATAAGATAACACCCAACTACACCTCCATACAATACATAGCATTACCTTATCTACTCCGTACATTTGTACATTTCTCTGAACGTCATGGACAAGGTCGACTCCCTTCGGAAGGTCTCCTCTCAGCGTCTCCCTCCCCCCGTTCTCTTCCAAGGCCCTCCCTCCCATAATGCCTCCAATCTCTCACTCGCGCCTCCAGGCCCGACCGTCCCCTCCTCCAGCGGGTCCCAGGCGCCCCCGCTACAGCAGCATCGCTCGCCCCGACAGGCGACTTCGCTAGAACCGCCGGGCTCACTCTCCCCGTTCCTGTCCCGCACGCAGTCCAAGGGCGAGGTCGACCGGTCTGATGCCATCTGGCAGGAGATGCAGAATGCCCTGTCAGAAGTGGAACTCAGCGCCGTGACCGGTGAGCACGTCTTCGGCGAGAGGCATTCTGCGGCGCGCGAGGATCTGCGCATGAAGCAACTGAAGCTCGCTTATGCCTGGGCGCGAAGTGAAGCCGACGACGAGGTTGTCGATCCGAAGACCGCCGCCTCCCAGCAGCGGAATGACTCCCGCGCCACGGGGGCGTCGGCGACGGCGACGGCGACGGTAGAGACGGATGATGCGTCGAAGAGCTTAGACGAGGAGACAGAAAAGGATATTCTGCTGGCCCGTGAACGACGCGAAGCCAACGACCGCTACTTCGATCGAGTCAACCATGGGGTGTTAGATGTTGTTGCGAAGCTGGAGGAAGTAGCCCAAGCGATGCGTGCGGTTGAAAGAGAAAGTAGAGATATCTGGAGCGATTCCGATAGCATGAGTACGGCCACCCAGTCCACCATCAGCACGAGTTGAATGACGGCTTGAGTCGGATGAATTGCACTACGCGTATGCCGCACGACTGGCATCATCAGAACTCGGACCACCGCACTCGCTGACGGGGTCATCTCAAAGGGCTGAGATGATGTTCAGGACTGACAGAGAATCTGTAACTGCGCAGTTTCCACCAGGGAAATTAACCCAGCGACCACGTCACAAAACCGATCCCAAGTCTACACCAGCGAGTGAACGGGGAATTCCTGGTCCCTTATGAAGAGGCACATGAGAATATGTGAAACAGAATAGATAGTGCTAGCCGCTGTAGTAACAATCAGAGGGTATCAGAGCAGCGCGGCTCAAATCCAAGCAACACCAAGATGCATGCATAAACAAGACACAACTTTTACTCCCTTTTCACCAGCTTCATAAGGACTTTCCAACCCTCGCCGGCGGTGTCCCGAACATCTTCCCAGCGGGTTTCGACCGCCTTCCGGGCGAGCGTCTGTACTTCTTCATTCCAGCGATGCTTCAGCACGTCCTTCATGGGATGTCGCGCGGGCTCGACGGCTTCCTTCTTCTCTGGCTGGCGCACTTCCTTGGGGATCAACCGACGGTCGTACGCGCCGGTAGGAGAAGCCAGCCAGGTGAGCAACTGGGTCTGCTCGCGGATGAGGCTGCGCTGTTCCAGGCGATTGGACCGGTGGACTTGGATGGATAGGTAGAGGACGGAGGTGGTG
Organism: Aspergillus ambiguus; assembly: GCF_047715705.1. NCBI lineage: Eukaryota > Fungi > Ascomycota > Eurotiomycetes > Eurotiales > Aspergillaceae > Aspergillus > Aspergillus ambiguus. The sequence continues at coordinate 60,558 of NW_027395569.1, read as the reverse complement.
AGAGCGAAGCCACTGAACTTCTGGCCGTTAGTTTCATTGCAGTGATGGCGGTTCGATGTAGAGACACGTACAAACCCCGAGAAGAACCCCATCCTGGGTGAGGGTCGACCAGATGACCCGATCTATCACACTTGGGCGGTTCAACGTGTTTCCCGCGGGGAAGCAAATGCGATCACGTCTCACGAAACAAGAGAGCACTCCGCCAGAGGGACCGGGAGAAGACACCTACTAGGGAGGCAGATCAAGAGGGAACGAGATGTGGTCGCGGGGACGAAGGAGGTCGAGGTTTCCTCATTCGACCTGCTGGAAGCCAATGGGCGGATCCCGATTGCGGCGCTCCGATTGGCTCCCGCCGGCCATCGAATCTTTCCACCTTCAACATTGTCCGCCGCCTGCATCTGCTCTGCTTCCACAGCTTCACGTCCACCTCGCCACCTCTCCATACCTTTTCCGTCCTCTCGATACCGCCGTCAGACCAATATCTCCCTACCCACACCATAAACCATCGCCATGGCCGGCGGTGCAACGAAATACCGCCATCTCAGCCGCAAGTCGTCGCATCGACAGGCTCTCCTCCGCAACCTCGTCACCTCCCTCTTCAAACACGAGTCGATCACAACGACATGGGCCAAGGCCAAGGAGGCCCAACGGTTAGCCGAGAAGCTCATCACCCTGGGCAAGAAGAACACCGAGGCCAGTCGGAGACAGGCATTGTCGACGTTCTACGTACGCACCACTCCGCCCCAAGCACATCGCGAAACCAAACCCATCCCGAGAGTCCTTCATACACTAACCACCCACTAGACCCCCCATGATCTGCTCCCTAAACTTTTCGGACCCCTTCGCGAACGCTACGCCGAACGTCCCGGTGGATACACCCGCGTGCTCCGCGTCGAACCCAAGAAAGACGACCAGGCTCCCAGCGCCATCCTGGAACTCGTTGATGGCCCCAAGGACATGCGCTTCGCCATGACGGCGCGGACCGTCGCCCGACAACGCTCACGCGGACTCGACACTCTTAATGAATTAACTGCCCTGAACGTTCGCAAGGTGACGCGATTCCGGAAAGATGGCGTCGATGACCTGGAACAGGCGATTAAGAAGCTGGAACTGGACAGTGGCAAGGAGACCAAGCCTGCAAAGACCGCCAAAGAAGTTGAAACGGCATCGCCGCAATAGATGGTTTGTATAACCCCAATGGACGGTGCTGTGCTCAAGGAAAAGATTGGTCGTTCTCTGTACCTTATGTTCCATTTCCCCTACATGTTTCTATATCTGGTTGTTCCTCATGGTCGTGTAATTTTAGCTGCTATCTGAATATCTAAATAGAGTACCGGTCTTCGCTGCGAAGTCCCGTGAAAACTGCAAGTTTCCACCGATGTCTACTATGGGGTAAAATGCGCATCTAGTACCATGTCTTCGCAACTACCTGCACCTTCATGACCAGAATGTAGCAACAGAAGCTAGCGGCAAGAGATCTTCCGCGCCTAGCAGAAGCACTCCGACGGCATAGACAAGAAGGTTGGTCTAAATACATCAAGAAGTCATTCCTCTCCATCAAGCCCTCAGGCTGACTTTTCTCTTCGCCCTTCTATCTACCAGAGATAGAGAAACATGAAGCACGTCTTATCAATCACCTGCACCGTATGCAGTGTGTCTTAGCGGATATACCGTAGCTACTGTACAAGTTGACCCCTCCAAATGACCACCTTTCAGCCGTCTCTAATTCGTGCGAGGCAGAGCTGTCCCTCCCGAGACCACCAACGGCCCGTTCTTACTGGTCGGAAGACTGGGCCCACCAGGCGGTGCGCCAGCACGGTGTTTGAGCTCAAAGTCGGAGGGGACCTGGGAAGGTGGTGGTTTCGGGGGCAGATGAGAGGGCGTTCCCCATTTGGCGGTCGAGTCCCTGTTTCCAGGAGGACCACGAGGACCGGCTGGCCCTAAGGGATCCGGGTTCTTGTTGACTTCGGGTATTCCACCCCAGTGAGGCTGACCAGTTCCCTGCATAGCTGGGTACGAACTCATTGCGTGCTGACCACCCTTACTGGGGTGTCGGCCCAACGGTGCGCCACCGGGAACGAAAGAGCGCGTCTGGGGATTGAAAGGAGAGCGATTGAAGGTTCCGGGCAAAGGGTGCGCCGCATGGTGACTGGGCATAGCGGGATTCATGTGCTGCCCAGGATATTGTGCATACGGGAATGATGTAGGGTTCAGTGGCTGGGTGGGATAGCTTGGCCACTGTGGTGCAGGGGGGCCTCGATGCGTGGACGGTTGGTAGCCTCCTTGGTACGGAGCGGATGTCCAACCCGGCTGTGTATGTTGGTATTGCATGCCATTAGGCGCAGAGTAATTGTTCAGCGCCGGGGAAGATTTCGTCGTCATGGCTGGGGATTGATTGATGGAAGAATAACCAGAATAGGGCGACTGAGGGACAGCTCCGTTTGGCCACGGTCCACTCGGGCTCATCTGAGGCGACACCGGCATCGAATACTGAGGCATCGAATTCATGTTCATGGGGCCAGGGTACATGGTGCCGTTAGCCCCCTGAGGGACATAGCCCATACCCGGTGGGGTGGCGCCGGGTCCCACCATGAAGGGCTGCGTGGGGTATGACGGGTCATTCATCGCACCGTTGTAGGGTGTTGGCCCCTGTGGATAATGTATTCCTGGGTAAAAAAGATTGTACTGGGACCGGACTTCGAAACTGTCATCATGCGGCGTCTTCTGCCGCTGTGCTTTCTTGCGGCCACTGGTCGAGCTCGAACGCGATAGATTGGCACCTTGCTCGCCATTGCCACAATCGGAGGACTTTGACTCAGGGAAATCACGGAAGATCCGCTCCCTGGCTTCCTGGTATTTGGCTTCTCGTTCCTCTCGGGTGAGGGTGAGCCGGTCCTTGGCGGGTGTAGCACCGGCCGAAGAGCCTCCGCGTTCACCGTCGTTGGTACTGTCACCGGCTTCTGAACCAGTCTTTGAAGCAACAGCGGAGCTTGCGGCTGTACTTCCTTCGGCAGAAGGACGCTCCCCGTCGTTGCGACGCATGATTTTCATTGCCGGCATGGCGGGGGGAGGGGTGGTGTTGGTAGAAGCATGGATGACAGAGAGAGGTGTCGGTCTGCAAAATCAGTATAACATCCAGAGCAGGTCAACCAGAATCCAAATACTTACAGTCGACAGAAAGGCGTCCTATGAAGTCGGACAGAGGTCACATTATTATCCACAAAATGGGTCAGGTGGTAGTAATCGCCAAGTTTATGCGCGAGAAGTCTTCCAAATGCATTGGACGGCGGAAGTTCCAAAGATTGCTCCCTTCCAAAGATCAGTAACTGCATTCACAAGAGCAAAAGGGAAAAGACTCACTTTGAGTGTTGGATGAAGTTTCGGACCTTCTCCTCCAGTTGGAGGATTAAAAGGCGATCTTTGGGAGATTTCATCGCCTCTAGAAGTTTCTCGTCCGGGTCCAGAGGGAATGGATGCATAGTGATGGGCTGACCACCCTGGAAAGCCTCATGGTGGGGAATGGCAAAATTGTTGGAGATACTATCGGGCATTCCGTTGACCCGCTGGCCCGCGTCGAACAACGGGCCCGCATTTTGCAGGGTCGCCCGGGCTCTCTGGATATCCCTGAGCCCGCGAGCACCGGATTCTGACCCGGTCAGGGAATTCGGGGCACCCGATGCCGGACCGGAGAGACACTCCTCTTCGTCGATAGCCTGCACACTGGCACTATCATCCGGTCGCAGTGAATCCTTTTCATCCATCGCAAATGTAGTGACCGACGCCATGCTCTTCGAATCGAAACTGGTTGGTTTCGTTGATGAGTTCGAGAGATGAGTACGGTCATCTTCGAATGAAGTCTCCCGTTTCAGGGCTCCACTCTCATGTCCTTCACTGGAGAAGTCGGGGCTTTCGGGGCCCTTCTTCCCGATGATGTGGACGTCTTGCACGGCCTGTGCCAGACCGTCAACGTGGAGGTCGCCCTGGACATTGTTGGAGGAACCCTTCAAGTCCTGCGATTCAGGGGGCATCGAGTGTTCGTCAGACTGTGAACCATTTAGATTATCAGATGCGACAGTTACTTCGGAATTGGACGGTGGGGTCATGGCAGCGATCTTCAGGCCAAGTCAGAAGGGGCATGGAACACACCACAATGAACGTACCTTTGCAAACGAGAGACGATGTTGGTCTCCGGATGAATCGTTGGATGCCATGATTTGCAAACTCCCCGCACAAGTCTGTGGTTTTCGACGGTAGATATGCGTGGAAGGAAATACGGATGAACTCGAAAATGGGGATTATAGCCCGGCGAGAGGGATTGCACGACGGAAGTTCAAACGTTGCGAGATTTCACAGAGACGAAACCGAGATGCGGATTGACAAGAAGCCACTCAAAATTCCCACTTCACACAAGCCCAAAAAGAAAGACGACATATCTTTGGAAAACGTAATTCGCCATAGGGACAGCTATTGGAAGTCAGGACCAGGTGTGCGCCGTGTGGTACTGGAGAGCGAAGAGATCCGTAGTGGATAGGAAGCCAAAGAGTTGGTCGTCTTACACGATGGTCAGAACGACGGGGTCATGGTATTTTTTTTTCTCCGTGCCGTTGAGGTGATCAAAGGGAGCAAAGAACCCTCTTACTTGGCGAGTTCGAGACAGCCAGACGCGAGAGAGTCGTCGTTCGGGAAGAGACAACTCGGTGTGGCCCAAGACGGTGGAGTGGATGAAGACGATGACTTTTTGCCTGCTTTGGGTTGCGGCTGGGAAGGAACAAGAGCCGGTTCGCTTGTCTCCTCTTCGTGGGCGGCCTAGCCGCGCGCTTCCCGCGGCTGGCCGGACCCACCCCTTGGTCTTGATAGCCGCGGAGGATGCCGTACGCCATACAGAGCAGCCAAGATCTCTCTATCTAGATACTGAGTGTCGCACTTGATTGCATCGCAACTTGTCTTCAGTCCTCTTGCGCCCTCCTATATTCCAGCGGGCTCGATGAACCGTTACCGCAACGCCCCCACCATCAGGGGCCCGTCCAAGGCCACCGCGAGCACGCTGTGTCAAAAATGTTTGAAACGAGATATGTGCCCGAATCTTCTCCCCTGATACCACTACACTCCAGCTGACTTTGGAGCACGGCACTATAGCTATGAATGCTCAGCATCTGCGCAGGACCGTCCTTACGTGTCTCGGCCCTCGCGCACACAGCAACTACAAAACCCGAAATTACGGCCCCAACTGACGACTGAAGTGCCGAGTGATGTTCTACATCCGTGAGTTGCTCCTTCTAGATGGTTCAGAACCCGCGGCACCTTGATGACTGACCTCTTGTAGGAAAGGCACGGCCGATGCAATTCTGGCGAAGCGGGAGGAAGAACGAGGCCGGAAAAGAGACCTCGATGAACCAGACGTTCCCACTGACCCTCACACTTCCAAGCGGGCTCGATCCGCCTCGTCACATTCCGTCAGCTCTGTATCCACGATATCTACCAATCGATCTCGCTCCGCGTCTCCTCGTCGCGGCAGCTATGCGGCCAGCGTACATGACCGGACAAGGTCACGGTCCCCCCGCCCCAGGAAGAGGCGGTATAGTGATTCATCCTCCGACATGTCCGCCTCTTCATATTCCTCCGGGGAGCGGACTCGCTCCAGGTCCCGGGAATGGACCAGTGAGCGAAACATTCGACGGAGACATCGTGAGTCGAGCCCGGAGGAACGGGGCCGGGCGAGGAATATCTCGCGGAACGGGAGCCGAAGAGCCCGGACACGGAGTCGCAGTGTTGACCCGAGTCGAATAAGCCGCTCTAGGATCTCAGACCATCGTCACGCCCGTGGCCATGGCGAGAGGGCTGATCGAGACCGGCGTGCACCCGAGCCGCGGAGAGAACGGAGCCTCAGTCCGTACAGTAAACGGCTTGCTTTGACGCAGGCTATGAACATCGGGCGTTGAAATGGGGGAAAAGAAAAATTGGAGTGGCATCAATTAATAATGTTAGAAAGGGGCATGGAGTGGTTGGATTCTTGCGTATCCTTTTTTGCAAGCTGCGCGGTTTGACCCTGTACTATACTAATGAGAGCACAATTCAAACAAATATATAAAATCTGTCAATCCTGTAATCAAATCATATGCAGATATCCCAACGCCGCTGAAACCCATAGCCGAATGTAAGCGCCTCAAAGCAAGATGTCGAACAAGAGACACAAATCGCAACATGCCTATACATTTTCTCCGCGGGTATCACATCACAATCATGTCGCTTATTCTTCGTCCGAGAGCCCCCGTTCCTCTTCCTCCCTTTCCCGAACATGGATTCCTTCTACCAGCATTTCCCCTTCGATCCCAGCATTCTCGCCCTCCTGGTCCCCATTCGACCCCGTACCCTTGGCGGCGGCGGCGCGCTGGGCATTTTGAATCCGCTGCCGTACGAGCTTGGCGATGGCATTCTGCGTCCGCACATTGAGGGTATCCATCTTAGCGTCCAAGTCTCTCTTCAGATCCCAATTAGGCTTCTTCGGCTGGAGCTTGAAGAGATCGATCGGCTGATCCACCTCCTCATCCTTCTTCGCTTGTTCCGCAGTAGCCTTGGCGATTTCCGCAGCCTGCGCTTCCAAAGTGATCTGCTCATCGATAGGAGCTTGTTCGAAACCCAGCTTCGGTCCGCGAGTTTCTGCGTCGTAGTTGCGCCCAGAGAGATACCGGGTTGTGACATCGGGGGTCGCTTCTTGCATCTCGTCGTCTTTGGGCTGGGAATCCGTGGATGTTTCCGGTTCCGGCTGTTTTCTCTTCATCGCCGCGAGCTTCGCAAGACGAGCCTTGCGATCTGTGGCCGCGGCATCCAGGGAGGCATGGTTGGACGACATCTTGCGGGGATACTGACGGACGAAAGTAGAGGGATAAAGGCGAGATGGGTACGGAAATCTAAATCGAAATTAACTATTATGCGTCGGAACGACTAAAGCCGCCGGAGTCAATGGTCTCGTCGCAAGCGGAGGGTAGCGACGAGTTTGCGCGATCATGAAATTTCTCGTTGTAGCTTGCCAGAAGATCTTCCGCCCGCCAATATGGCAACGTCGTGCGCCACACTTCCGCCCACCAGCCACAGCCGCGCCGGCGCAAATTCGGGCGATTTTCTCCATCTCCTCGAACTCAACCACCGCCGACTGACGCCTTGTGCTCCTCCGTCGACTCTTTGTTCAATGTATGCGAGCACGGAAGAATCCTGAATGTCATTTGGTTCGCATCACCTCCTGCGTTCCCGCTTCAGCGCCGGACTGCAGCAGAGGCTGCGTCTAGGGCAATGGTATCGATCCCGCGCAACCGCTCCGAGTGCCCGATATTTCGTGGATGATGCGTCCAAGTCGAATGTCACGAGACGCAGTGACGCCGACGCTCTCGGCCATGGATTAAAACTCGGGGAGGGTGAACGGCCTCCCTCCTTTGATGCTCCGGGTCGGACATATGAAGCCAACCTGCCGCGACAAACAGAAGACGTCCCCGACACGTTAGCACCGGCCGAGTCGACAACGCTCCGCCAGGCTCGTTCTGGGACCCCTATACTATCTCTTTCAGGACGACGAACGGCTTTCAAACGCGGCCTCCGCCCTCGAATCGTTTATAACACTCTTACCGTGGTCAATGGGGAGAAAACCCCCAAGCAACGGCTAGTAAGCCCGGAAGCCATCGAACTGGAGACGAGTATCAGATCAAAATCACTGTTTTACGACGGGAACGAAGTCCGGAAGTGGAGGAGTGGCTGCGCCGAAGTATACAGGGCCAAATTCTACGGACGGAAAGTACGGGATGAATTGGTGTCTTCGGAGTTGACCGCCGAAGACACGAAGCTCCTGGAGAAGATCAATGCCGACTGCCTGGGCGAGTTTCGGAACACCTGGGAAGCGTTGGACAAGACCGCCAAGTCTGACCACTGGAAGCGCTTGTCCTTGTGGTTATTGCAACATTCGCCACAGAAGGCGTTGGAGTTCTTTCTTGTTACGTCGCAGAGCACCGACAAGCCGGTCTTCATCATGGTCTCCGATTGCCTCATATTCCTGGATACATTCTACTCTCAGGAGTTGCGCGGCAAAACCGTCGGATCCCTTACCTACGAGTCGGTCATCGAGACATGCCTCGACCCGCATACTTGGCCAGTACTATTCCTTCCCCAGAGGGGCGTCCGGCTCTACCTGAAGAAGGCAAAGCGCGCCCAGGTTTACGATGCATACAAGCTCACGTACCAACGACGGACACATTTGAAAGCGGAGACTTACCTCTGCTTCATGCTTCGATTCATCGAGTTTGGCGACATTAATGGCGCCATCAAGGTGCTTGAGCGGCTTCAGCGGCTGCATCAACACGGGTTTTCCTTAAATTCGGCTGGAGTGATGCGTCACTGCTGCAAGCTCCTGTTACTCGACTCGGTCGTCGACGGGCCGGACGGCCGCAATTTCCGCATCCTGCCCCGGCTCCTTGAACTGGGGGTGCGGCCGGACCGCGACATGATGAACGTCGTCCTGTCCAATGCCTTCAAGACCGGCGACCCACAACTAGGCCTGGACATGCTGAACTTCATGACCAGCCAGGGCCTCGAGCCCGATTCATACACCTACCTCACGCTCCTCAGCGACGCCGTGTCCCGCGGCGACCGTGAGCGCGTGCAATCGCTGATCCAGGAGATCAAGAGCCGCGGAGAGCTCCAGAAAAACCCGTGGATCGCAAGCAAGATGTTCCACGCGCACTTCGTCTTCACGGCCAAACACGCCGACTCGGACGCCGACCTGAACGCCATCTTCTATTCCATGCTGGACATGTACAACCAGTTACACGACATCACGCCGTTGAAAGAACTCTCCATCATCCCTCCCGAATATACCCCGCCGCCAGGAGGCGACAACCTGCCGCCCTCCCCGGTGGCCCTGTACCTCATGATCGCGACATACCTGCGATGCCAGAAGCGCATCTTTCACGCGCAGCGCATCTACTACAAGTTTAGGACCCTGGTGGCAAGCGGACATGAAAGCATCGCACAGCTCGGCACGACCGACCACACGTATAACGAATTCCTCGTCGCGTTCCGCAACGACCCGCGCGGCCTGCGCCCGTCCGTGCGCCTGGTGGAGGACATGCTGCAGTCCGCCACGGACGCCCAGGCCGACCCCGCCGGCCCGGTCCCCGCCAGACCGTCCGTCCGGACGTGGACGCTGCTGCTGAGTGCATTCACGTTCAATAGACAGCCGCTGGCGGCGGAAAAGGTGCGCGAGATGATGGCCAAGCACGGGGTGGAATACAACATGGTAACGTGGAACACGATCATCAACGGCTACGCCAACGCGCAAAATATCCCCCAGGTGGCAAACACCATCAAGGCAATGGAGGAGCAGGGGTTCAGCATCGATGCGTATACCATGAAGTGTCTCCGGTATCTGCGCGACCCGGAGCGCCTGTGGGTTGCGGTCGAGGAGCTGGATAAGGCATCGGAGTCGGGTCTCCAGAGGACGGGTGCGGCGGACGCTTCCCATGCCGATGAGAGCCAGGTGGTTGGGAATGAGGATTTGCTTGACCAAGGCCTGCAACGGTTGAGGGAAAGAATGGAGCCTAAGTTATAGATACCCGTTGTTTGGATTAGGGGGTGAGAATTTAGGGATAAGGTGCATAGAGCATCCTGTACCAATAGATCACAGCTAGACATCGGCTGTGTAGCATATCATCTATGTACAATACGATTCTGAATCATGAAACTCGTGGATATTATTCCGCTGCCCAACCATACGAAACTAAGTAACGCCGTTGCCTGGTAAGAGGACCATGCTATGTTAATCATAAGGGAAAATCAACTGCCGAAGAAGATGGAGATCTAACGGACGTTAGTTTGTTTCTCCGTGTCGATTTAGGATCTCTTACCGCCATGAGGATGCAGCAGATGCTGACGTAGGGACTGAGTCGTTCGCCGACGCGCGCGCATTTCCAGAAGATTCCAAAGAAGCTGACAGTGTGAGCAGTGAGCACCACCGTTGGCCTGATTGAGCGACATACCCGTGTTGATTGCGGTCCATGATCCCCGGCATAATGGAGTGGGCATAGGTGCTCGTACAGATGATGAGCAGGAAGACAAGGAGGAGAGATTGAAAGTTGAACAAGGCCGACTGAGCGGGTTAGCCTATTTCACTTCGTATTTTAGCACAGAATCACGCACCATATTGAAGATCTGCAGCTCACAGCTGGACTGACACAGCAAGTGACTTGGCTGAAGTTGATACTTGTCGTTGTTGCGGAGGAATTCTGCCGCCATGTACGGCAAGCCATTGCAGCCACTCCGCCATAATTCGTTGCCTATTTAGGCTGACCGCCTTGGTGCACGGACTCATCCCATTATTGAATGATTATATAATACATGATCTACTCAGTAGTTACCAGGTACATACCATGGCACAAGGAAATGTTCGGTCCATCCATTCATGTTTTCATGTACCTAGGTATCAGAAACCTCCTGGAGTATCAACCGCAGACTGGTCACCAATGCTGGTGAGCGGCTGGATGATCCAGACCGTGTCGTTCAATCATATTATGCAACAACTCGGTCCAGATTGCCTCAATATACGTACGTAGTCCAAGTACCCAGCCAGGTACCTACCAGGTGCCTACATAGGTACACCATAATAAAATAACATCAGTAGCTCCAACCTCTCATTATCCACCTTCACTTCTCCCAATTCTCTAAGCTCTCGACAACACCATCATACCTGGTGTTCCCTTCCTCCGTTTCCCATATCCTACGTCGTGTTTTCTACGATCTATTCCACGCTTTCTTCAAAAAACGGCAGCACCTCATCACAGCGACACCTTCCCAGGACGCTGTCTCAACGTGTCTTCCCAAGACACTTGTCTACCACGACTTTAGGCAGTCAACGGCCCTACCTAACTTCGTGGGTACACCAACTCAATCCACTTCCCTTTACTTCACTGTCGGTAAGCATAACGACGAACAACCCCAAGGATATCCAAACCGCATATCATAAACCGAAAGAAACGCGCAAGCAAAGCAAAAACCCCTGCTGACGTGGATATTTACACGGACGAAAGATGCACCGCTGTGGGAGCGACTACGATCAATATAGGTTCCGATATTGCCATGGTTGCCGGTGGGAAAAGGACCCTAGCTGAACGCCTTGAGACCGACGAACTGTACTCGGAAGCCGTGCGTGACGACCTGTACACCGAAAACCACACAGGTGTTGAGATCTCTCGCAAGAACTCTAGGATACCTTTACTAGAGACCGAAATCGGGCAGCTCAAGGATGACAACAAGCGGCTCGAGAGGCAGGTGTCCGAGCTTCACGACGCATTCATAGAGCTCGGCCAAAAGACGGACCGCCTCTTCGAGATTGGTTTCGTCAATATCAGGAACAGATTCCTTTCCACCTACCGGAGAGATTTTCTGGGTGACAAGACGAAGGAAAACCAAACAATCATCGAAAGGGGAAACCATGCCGCCCATCACGGTTATTTCCAGGCGGACGCTAAACTATACTTGACACCAGGAGGCTTTATGGGAGAAGATGGCAACGTATACCCACCACGCACTGATCGGGATACGCTTCAGCTTCTCTATGGTGTTGGTCCTAGCATCGCTGAGAAAGATCGGTAAGTTCTGATACATCACATTCTCCGGGTTCCCATTGAGACCCCTGCACTCCGTTGAGAAGCTGACCTTATCTCCGTTAAGACTACACTCCTACGGTTCTGCTACAAGAAAGATACACCACAGTCAAGGCATCCGGTAAACTTGAAGGAATAGAGATATTTGCGGCACGGTTCGAAGCATTCTTACGTGCCTTAGAAGCACCCAACTACGCTGTGACTGCTTGACGGAACTTCTGGCTTTAGCTTCAATCCCCTTAGCTCTTACATTGTATTCTAGCCCCCGCCTCTGCTTGAAGCGCGAAAATGAGAAAAGAAAATTTATCATTCCCAGTAAACGAATGACCCAGGGCATTAACCTTCTCGACATCTGGCGCTGACCCTCGTATCTATAGCGTACCTAGGCAGTATGGCACTGAGCTGAATACGGGATCGACTACTAAACAATATGATGCTGAATGGATGCTAAAATGTCATGCAATTTGTTATAAAACACCGCAAAAACTATTGCACAGCGACATCAACTCCCTTATTCCTTACAGACATTATACACTGACCTACATCTTTGCTTTTCAAATAGATCTGAGGTTCTTTTGACCGAACATATAACGTACTCAAGTGAGAGAACTAACCTCAATTGTTTCCAATACTCGCAGTATCCAATCTACTGTCATTTACCTACTCGTAGGCATCTACCTACCTTGCCTACACCTACTACTACCTAGTAGTGTCTTACCTACCTTACCTTAGGGTTGTGTTCGAAAGAGGAAAACTGCTTAGATAACATGCCACCCACCCGTCGCGCTCACCGCCGGCAGAACAACGCCAACCATGACGACGGCTCTTCATCGCCGACAACCACCACTCTCTTCGCACCGTCCACGTCTGCTTCTGCTCGTCGCCCAGCGCGAAAGCCATCTCGAACCCCGCGACAGCCCGGCGCTGGCCATGTGTCGGCCTCTCTCGCTCCTCCCTGGCCGTTCACTCCCGAAGAGACAGCCCTAATCCGCGCGGGCTACAAACCAGCCTTCAAGCCGGCGACGGCCTCCGAATCCCCTCCCAACCTCAACCCCAAGTCCACCGCGAAACGCACCGCTAAGATGGCGGAGCCCCGGGCCCGTGCCGCCCGGCACAAGGGCCAGATGAATTTTGCATCCGAGCGTGCGTTCTTCCCGTCTCCGTGTCCGTTACATTCCCGATCTAACAGAGATACAGTTCGTCTCCTCCTCCTCGCCTACGGTGACCCCAGCCCGCACCCATCCTTCCCGACAGAACCGCTCCCCGAGACGGTGCGCGTGCTCGATGAGATCGTCACGGACTTCGTGCTGGAGATGTGTCACGGCGCGGCGCAGTACGCAAGCTACTCGCGCCGACAGAAGATCAAGGTGGATGATTTCCGGTTCGCGCTGCGGCGGGACCCGAACAAGCTCGGTCGTGTGCAGGAGCTGCTGCGCATGGAGCGCGAGCTCAAAGAGGCGCGCAAGGCGTTCGACCAGAACGATGATCAGGTCGCGAACCTGAAAGATGCGGGGAAGAAAGGTCTGGAGGAGCTGGAGGGCGGAGATGGGAAGAAGGGGAAGGGGAAGGGCAAGCGAGGGGCCAGACCGGATGGAGAGGATGATGCTCTCTCGAAGAAGAGGAAGACGGGCTGATGATGATCTTCTCCCACTCACTGCATGCGAGGCGTTGGGCGTTCTGGTCGGTGCTGGTTCAAATACTGTTCTTCATACTCGTAGTCTACCGGACTCTATACAATCAACCGCTATGTCCATTGCATCATGACTGATATCGCTCGCGTCCACGAGACTCGTAGCCAAGTCTACACTGGTCTGATAAGAAGAGCGACGTCCCATCCGATCGCCCGGAACAAAGCCAGATGGACTCCCATACGCCATGCTCTTTCTTCCCGCCCTGCTTTCTATTTCCTTCGTTTTTCGTCGTCCAACGAGGGCGGTGGTCCGTTGATCAAGGATCAAGGAGTGATGCAATGCAAACAGAGGAGAACTGACAGAAGCTTTTTACCACACAAATCATAACCCTGGACGAGACACGACCCTAGACACATCAAGAAAGGAATAAATGCGAGAATCGGATGAGAACAACAGAGGTAAGGAGAAAAAGGTATCTTCCACCGGTGACTTCACATGCATCTGCCTAAGCGCGGGCCTCCTCTGCACTGCGGTCTTGGTTCCGCTGCTGTCCGCCACGGCCACCTTTGCCGCCTCGTTGGCCTCCACGTTGACCGGATTCTGTGCTGCCGGACTCGCCGCCCAGGGTGAGCTGGGCAGTTGCTAGCCGGTTGGACAACTCCATCTGTGTACGGATGGTGTTGGCCAGGTAGGAGACGACCAGGACGTCCTGGATGTGGTTGTTGCTGGGGGCAAAGAGTTAGTATGGGTTGAGCGTCCAGACGGAGGGGAAAACGTACAAGTCCCGCTCGATATCAGCAGGTTCGACCTTCGGGGCCAACGCGAGGGTGTTCAGAAGGAACTGGCCCAGGGCGGTGGAGGCGGGGGCCTCCTCGTCGATGACGGACTCGACATATCGGGAGACGCGGTCGATCATGCCCAGCACCTCCTCGATGGCACGCTCGAGGGCCTCAATGTCGGTGAAGAGGTTGGCGGCGCGCTCTTCGGCATCGCGGGCGGCGGCAATGGCCTCGAGACCACTCTTTTCGGTCTCGCCGTAACGAATCTCGTAGGGCACGGGGATGAAGGCGGCACTGTCGGCGGCCCTCTCGGCGGTGACGCCGACGGGGGCCGAGATGTAGGCACGGGTCTCGATGTCCTTACCGGCCTCGGTGGACACAGTGAGGTGGACGGCCGGGTGAGGGAAAGTCCCATCGCCGACGCCACTGTAGAAGTTCTGGATCAAAGCGGAGAAGGTGTTCAACTCGGACGACGTGGCGTACCACCCCACGAGGACCTCCTTGGGGTTGGCCTTGAGATGCAAGGCGAGCATCTGCTTCTGATATTCCATATCCACCTCGACCTGGTCTGTCGTCTCCGTGTGTCCGACAGCGAAGGTGCTGCGAATTTCCACTTCGGTGCCATCCTCGGATCGGGTTCCCAGCAGCGTACCGATGACCCGCTCCTGATCGGCATTGCGACGAAGCGAGTGATCGAGAATGGAGAAGAGAGCCTGACGGGCATCAGCGATGGGGTCCTCTGGGACCAACTGGGGAGATTGAGTACCTGGGGCTGAATCACGACGTTCAGAGGGGCGGTGGTCGGGGCGGTCCCCACCGCGACATTGCCCAGAGGACGAGCGAGATGGAGGAAGGAGTCGGATTCGGGCATGGTGGCGGATGTAGCACAGGATCTGATACTGAGACTGTCCTGTCCTGACTGTCGTAAGGTGGAGGATGGTGGAGGAGAGAGACTGGTTGATCCGTCCCGCAGCGAGAACTCCGACGAGGCTCAAATTGTGTGTGCGCAAAGGGATTTCGCGCTAAGATAAGATAAGCCATTTTCCTCACCACCGGCACTTTGCTCTTTTCTCCTCCCTCAGTCGCCCTCCACCTCCGTTTCCTATTCCTCTTTCTATTCCTATTACTCTTCTGCAATGGCTAAAGCGAGACGCCAGCGACCCCCCAAAAGAAAAAACACCTTCACCACCTCGCGCGTCGAGGAACTAGAGTGAGTCTGGCACCCATCGCAAGTCTCCCAGCAACTCTCCCACTGACGACGCAGCTCTGATGTCTCCGCGGATGAAGCATTCTCGGTTCCCGGCGAGTTTGAGGATGGAGAGAACGATGCTGGAGAGGCCTCCAGCGACGAGGAAGACCAGACCGGTCAGTCCTACAACGAACTGCTGCAGCTCCTGCAGCCCGCCGATTCCAAGACTCCCACTCGCAAAAAGCGCAAGGTCGACCATACGGGAGAAGACAGGCCCAAGAAGCGGAAGACCGAGACGGTGGTGGTTGACGAAGAAGCCAGTGCCGGCGCCGATGACCTGCAACAACAGGAGCCGTCGGACGAGGAAGACGCAACCCTCGAAGACGTCAATGACGATGCGGCCGACAGCGATGAGGAGGATGGTATGTCTTCTTTCTTGGACTTGTAACACCAGGGGTCTGACTGGACAGGAAACGACCCGTTCGAATCGCATTTCGCGAGTCCACCAGAGGCCGCCTTGACCAAGAGGATCCAGGCGGTGGGAGCGAATCAATGGACCACTGCGAAGAAGGAATCTCCGGACGGCTTGCGACTCGTGCGCACCGTCCCAGACGGATCGGATGCGTCTTTCCTCCCGGCGATGAAGAACCTCTCGCACGTCAAGGTGGGTAACCAGACCATCGAGTAATACAGAGGGAATACTAAGGAATACAAAACTATCCTACAGCTCAAGAAGAAACTCCAGGAACCGGCGACCACCACGGTGCCCACGATCAGCGGTCACGCACAGCATCTGGCGCCATACATCTTCGACTACCAGGATGTCCTGTACGGGGCCAGGACCTCGTCCAACGCCGGCCTCATGCGCGACATCCTCGCGGCCCACGCTACCAACCACGTGTTGAAAACCCGGGACCGCGTTCTCAAGAACAACCTTCGCGCCGCCAAAGAACAGGATGCCGAGCTCGACCTCCGCGACCAAGGCTTCACGCGGCCCAAGGTCCTCTACCTCCTGCCGTCGAAGCAGGCCTGTGTACGGGTCGTCGAGTCCATCACGCGGCTCTTCCAGCCGGAACAGCAGGAGAACAAGAAACGGTTCCTCGACACCTTCTCGGCGGAAGATGACGGTTCCTGGGCGAACAAACCGGATGATTTCCGCGAGCTGTTTGGCGGTAATAACGACGATATGTTCCGGCTGGGCCTGAAGTTTACGAGAAAGACCATCAAGTTCTTTGCGCAGTTCTACACCTCCGACATGATCCTGGCCAGTCCCCTGGGTCTACGCACGATCATGGATCAAGCCGAGTGAGTTTCCTCCCCCCTGACCCTCGAGATCGATACTCACGGCACCAGCGCCAAGAAACGCGACCACGACTTCCTGTCCTCGGTCGAGGTCGTCATCGTCGACCACGCCGACGGCCTCCTCATGCAGAACTGGGACCATGTCGACTTCATCCTGAAGCACCTCAACCTGCAGCCGAAGGAAGCGCACGGCTGCGACTTCAGCCGGGTGCGGGGGTGGTACCTGGACAACCACGCGCGGCACCTGCGGCAGCTCATCATGCTGTCGTCGTTCATCACGCCGGAGATCAACTCGGTGTATTCGGCGCACATGCAGAACGTCTCGGGGCGGGTGAAGGCGACGCCGGTGTACGAGGGGGCGATCGCCGAAGTGCCGCTACCGGTGCCAGTGAAACAGACGTTCAACCGGTTTGACAGTCTCTCCCCGGCCAAGGACCCGGACGCGCGGTTCAAGCACTTCACGACGACCATCCTGTCGACGCTGGTGCGCAACATCACCTCCGGCCGCGGCGGGGGGGGCGGCGGCGTGCTGATCGTCATCCCGTCGTACCTGGACTTTGTGCGGGTGCGCAACCACTTCGCGACGTCGGCGCAGACGGCCAACATCTCGTTCGGCGCCATCTCCGAGTACTCGGAGATGCGGGAGGTGTCGCGGGCGCGCAGCCACTTCATGAACGGACGGCACTCGGTGCTGCTGTACTCGGAGCGGTTGCACCATTTCCGGCGGTATCAGATCCGCGGGGTGAAGCAGGTGGTGATGTACGGGGTGCCGGAGAACCCGCGGTTCTGGGAGGAGATGGTCGGGTTCCTGGGGCTGGATGCGGCGACGGTGGTGGAGGCGGCGGAGAGAGGCGTGCGGGCGTTGTTTTCCAAGTGGGATGCGTTGAAGCTGGAGCGGATTGTTGGGACGAAGCGGGTTGGGAATATGATGCGCGAGAAGGGCGGCGATACCTTTACGTTTGTATAATCCAGTATATACTCCTTGCATACTGAGCCAGCTCAACATCCAGCATATTACACATACTGCGTATAGATATATATCTCGCAGCTGATCTTTATTGTGGGTCGCATGATCCTAGCGACAACGGCGTAAAATCTGCAGATCCAGTTCTGCCTAAATACAAAAAGACGTCCAAGGATGAGTTGACGTCTTCTTATAGTTAGACCTTCTATATCACCACCCCTATAGCTCGCCATGTCCGCTGTCACCCCCCACATCGCCAGCGTCAATGAAGACGAGGCCCGCGAGCCTTTACTCCCGACATCAGCCTCCACACCACCCCCGTCAGGCCGATGGGCCTCCGCACGGAGACTCGCCGTCGACGTCTGGCTCCAAGGCAAAGGCATGATCCTCGTGCTGGCGTCGCAGTTCTTCGGATCCTCCATGAACGTCATGACGCAGATCCTCGAGCTCACGGGGAACAACGGCCAGGGTTATAACCCGTTCCAGGTAGATCCCGTCCCCTTCCCCCCCAATAGACACCCAGCACTAACCGGGCTAGATCCTCTTCGCCCGCATGTCCATCACCATGGTGGCCAGCTACCTTTACATGTGGTACGCGGGCGTGCCACACCCGTTCGGCACCCGGCCAGTGCTAGGGCCGCTCGTGCTGCGGGCAGCGGGAGGCTTCCTCGGCGTCTACGGACTGTACTACTCGGTGCAGTATCTGGCGCTGTCGGAGGCGACGGTGCTGACGTTCCTGGCGCCGATTCTGAGCTGCTACGCGTGCTCGTTCGTGATGCCGCAGGAGGCCTTCACGCGGAGGCAGCAGCTGGCGGCGGTGGTGTCGTTGGCCGGGGTGGTGCTGATCGCACGGCCCTTCGCCCCGCTCCGGGAGGGAGACGACGACAACGACAACCCCCGGGTCGACGACGAGCGACAGCACCTCCTGGCCATTGGGATGGGGCTGGTCGGCGTGGTGGGCGCCAGCTGCGCTTACACGACGATCCGCGTCATCGGGCAGCGCGCCCACCCGCTCGTCTCGGTTACCTACTTCTCCACCTTCACGACGATGGCCTCGCTGGGGGCGATGCTGGTGCTGCCGTCGGTGGACGTGCAGCTGCCCGCACTCCCCGGCGAATGGGCCCTGTTGGTGGGCCTGGGGGTCTGTGGGTTTCTGCTGCAGTTTCTGTTGACTGCGGGGTTGGCATATGTGCCGCCGCCGCCCCGAGTCGGAGATGAAGAGGAAGACGAGGGAGAAGACAAACCGAGGTCGTCCGGGACGCGGGCGACGTCGATGCTCTACACGCAGATGGTGTTTGCCCTGATGTACGACTGGGCGATCTGGGGGACGACGCTGTCGGTGATGAGCGGGATCGGATCGGGACTGATCGTAGGGAGTGCGATGTATGTGGCGATGGCAAGGGGATGAAGTCAATTACGGAGCAGAGTTGTCCTAGATGCAGTTCTGGATGCGGTGGAATGCGCCACCGCGTCATATGTAGCATCCGGATTCGCCCGATATTATATCTATACGGAGTATATCTTCTCCTACACCTATAACATATCTATACATCCATACTTCAACTCCATATACTTACCTCTACATCCTCTATACATCCTCTATATAATTATCTCTATATACTCTAGACCTACCATCTACCAATGCGCCACTTTGACGCCTGGCTCCTCCGCGACCCCTACTCCATCTTCCACTACTATCCCACCGGCCGACGATGGCAAGAAACCGTGCGCGATCTCATCCACGACCGCAAGATCTGCGCTCCGCCGGAAGACTCGCCCTCGACTCGCGGCGAGATTGACCTCCATCGCATCCACCCGCAGTCCGACTCGCTCTTCCTGACCCGACTGCCCCCGGAGATCCGTCTCCTCATCTACCGCTACGCCTTTGGCGACCAAGTCGTGCACCTCGTCCAGCTGAAGGACAAGATCCGCCACGTCCGCTGCCACCAGACGACCTCCTCGCTCGACCGCCACCGGCGCTGCTGTCCCATCACCGCCGCCCGCTGGCGCAGCAACAGCAACAGCAGTAGCAATGCCAACCACCACCAGCACCAGCACCACCTCTATCCACACACGCATCCCTCCCTGCCCGACAGCCTGAGCCACACGCCGCTCACCCTCCTCCGCACCTGTCGCGCCGTCTACTGCGAGGCCGCCGACCTCGCCTACGCCACACTCCCCTTCGACGTCGACGACCTGCACACCTTCATCGCCTTCTCGCGCGCCATCGCGCCGCGCCATCTGCGCGCCCTCCGCCATCTCACCGTCCAGTGGTCCCCCGTCTGGCCGCCCCTGACCGGCCACGACTCCAAGGCCTCCATCTACGCCCACACCCACAACGACCGTCTGTGGAGGCGCTTTTGGGCCCGCGTCGCTGCCTGCCACGGTCTGTGCGTCTTGAACCTCTCCCTCGACCTGGGCCGCTTCCACGGCGCGTTGTTGCAGGCCGGGGCCGGGGCCGGCGGCGGCGGCGGTGGTGGTGCGCGGTTGCGCCTCGCCGTCGACGAGCCCTGGGTCAAACCGGTGTGTGCCGTGCGGGGTCTGCAGCGTTTCGAGTTGGCGGTCACCGCCCGATGTGATGCCGCTGCGAAGCGCCTGCTGGAGCAGGACCTGGTGAGAGACGCCGTCACGCTGCGGGACCAGCTCCGGGAGATTCTCTGCTCCGAGCGGCGGGAGGCGCAGGCGCAGGCGCAGCCGGAGCCGGACGTGGTGAGTGCGTTGGCAGAGGGACGGCCGCGGCTGGCGATTACAGCCGCATAGAAAAAAAGAAAGTCACGATAGATACCCATGCATACCCATGTACACCCGTACAAGAGCGTTAGATCTAAGTTCTATTACTAGCCTATCCAAGTACAATTTATCTCCCTAGCTAAACCCGTGATCAATACATGCAGAGAAGAGAACCAAGCCAAGGAATGAAAGATCTATCCATTGAGCTTTTTCTTGTTTTGTTTTAACCTATACACTCAGTGCTACCGGACCTAGGCAGAGTGCACCTCCTGGCCGTTCTGACGTTGCTCCGGACGCTCCGGCTCCGAATCCTCGCCGCTGGACGGGGACGGCGCCCGGCTCTGGATCAGCGACTGTCGGCTGCGCATCTAATCCATTTGTCAGTATGTGTCGGCTCCAAGGGAAGACACAATCGGGAGCACTTACCCACGCCCGGACACCCCCAATCAACCCCAGACTGTATCCCGTGGCAAAGTCCTCATGGCGGCCATTCCCCACCGGACTCTCCGGCCGTCCCATGGCCTCCACGCGCGACAGATGCGTCTTGGGCCCACCCGTCGGGCTGGTGAAGCCGCTCCGCGAGCCGCCGCCCAGATCGATGCTGTTGCGGGCGCTGGGCGCCGGGCTCCCGGGCCGACTGTTCTGCCACAGCTGGCGCAGCTCGCGCGACAGCTCCTGGCCGGTCGTCGACCAGTTGTTCTTGATGCTGTCGCGGATCTCGGTGACGTGGCGGCGCACCTCCAGCTCGTTCTTCTTGAGCCATGAGACGTTCAGCTCCTGGCGCGACGCACCACGCTTGAACTGCCGCGAGATGTACTGGTCGTAGTCGCGCACAATCCGGGTGATGATGCCCGTGGTGCTGACGCCCTCCGTGCGCTGCGTCACCAGGAATTTGCCCTGCGCCTTGATCGGCGCGTAGATGTCATCGCCCTCGTCGGCACCGTAGGGGAGGTCGTCGTGCGCCACGTAGTCGATCTGGTGCTGGTCGATGAACTCCGGGGTCACGATCCACGGACAGTCCGGGATGACTTCGTCGACCCATTTGCAGTGGCGGACGCTCTCGACGCGTTCGGCCCCGCTCAGCACCGTCAGGCCCTTTCGCTTGTGGGTTTCATCATCTCCCGTGACGCCAACCATGAGGTGGACCTGGGGGAAGGCTTTTTTGGCCTGTTCGAGTTGGCGCATGTGCCTGGCTACATTAGCATCCCCTGAACCCCCACTCCATGCATCCTAGGGAACATAACATACCCCATGTGAAACAGATCAAACACGCCGTCGGCGTACACCCGCACCGGCCGGCCGGTCGGCGGCGGGTTGGTGTGGTAGCCCACGGGGTCGAGCAGGCCGGCGCGCTCGGGCGGCTTCAGCTCCGTCTGGATCTGCAGGTCCGGGCGGCTCTTGCTGCGGCCCTCGATGTCGCTGCTGGCAACGGTGGTCTCGGACGGCTCGCCCGGGTCCTCCTTGCTGATCGCCGAGGGGTCTTGGTCTTCTGTCGTGGTGGGCAGCTGGTGGCTCTGCTGGTCCGTCGAGCTCTTGCGGACGCGTTTGGGCGGCGGCACGGCGCCGCCGGCGGAGGTCACGTCGACGGGATGGGTGTGCTTGGACGGAGCCGGCGTGGTGGGACCGGTGGACTCGTCGCCTTCTTCACCGGAGGCATCGCGAGAGGAGGGTTGGAGGAGATCGGCCGGGACGGGCTTGGAATGTTGGGAGGCAGCGCGTTTGCGTTTCCCGGCGGTGGAGGGAGAGGACATGACGAGGACGGAGGAGCACAGCTCGACTGGTCCAGAAGAGGGAGCGGGAGGGGAGGGGGATAAAAGATGGGGAGAGGAGGATGAAGTGGAGAGTGGAAGCAGTAAGGGGGGAAGAAGACGATGGGAAAGATGTTGGGAGGACGAAAAAGGAAGCGGAGGCGGAAGGAGACGGCAGGATCCACCACCACCATACTCCTACTACTATGGACCAACACCTACGATGTACCTATGCTTCTACAAGAATCTCCATCGGTGTCCAGTCATTATTACATAGTGCGGTATCTTACAAACAACTACTCCTTCCTACGAATTCTATATCCTCACTACCTCTATATCCGTCCGTAGAAACAGGAGATCTTCTCCAGAAAAACGCCATAGAAGCCCCGGTGGTGCAGCCCCTATACGCCCATCGACCGCATTTAAAAAAGATCAGGAGTTCAGGTCATCAATAGTCGTTTGCGCGGTATCTGGAAGGCATCAAACAGACGTGCTCTCGTGAGGTCTGCCGGCTCGCGGCGGCATATGAATCGAACAGAAAACCTCCTATCCTAAGGTGTGGGATCCCCCGGAGCTTCCGCCCTTCCTCCCCCTTCGGCCCCTTCTGCCAGCCACTTCATGTTCAGAGAGTAAATCGAATCACAACAGTTGCATCGGTCGGGCAAACACAGCGCTTGGGGGTAGCAGGTGAGAAAGGAAGAAATCAGAGAGAAAAGGAGAAGGAAAGGGGGAGGAGAAAAAAAGGGAAAGGAAAAGGAAAAGAAAAAAGAAAAGAAAAAGGGAAGGGAAAAAGAGAAAAACATGCAAGCTGGCAGTCATAAATTCACACACACGAATCGTTTTCAAAAACCAAAACAGCATCAAATGCAACCGGTCCTTTCCCCCTACGAGGAAGCGTCCGACGGCTTGGTGGACGAGCTCTCGGTCGTCGATGAGGGCGACTCTGATATACTCGCCTCCGGCTTCGATTCCCCCTTCGACTGCGGTCCCGGAGTCCCCTCCCGCTCTTGCCGGGTGGCATCCGGCGAGTTGCGTTGCACCTGACTGGGGAGGTCCCGATCCTCCTCGGTCTGGTCAAACAGCTCCTCATCATTCTGCTCAGGCACCAGTTCCGTGCCGTCCCCCAGGAGGATGATCCGGCCCGAGCGCACGCTGAAGCCACGCGCCCGATCATTGTCCATGTCATAGTCATCCGGGTTCTCCTCGAACTGGTTACGGATACCCGGCCCGCGGAACTCAGCTGCTCCCCCGCACACGTCAGTAGGGATTGGAGGCTGTGGATTCCTCAAGAGACTTGCCATATTCGGGCGGCGCACAGGGGCCGTCGCCTTGAGCCACACGCTCGGCTATCTGGTTATACCACTCCTCCTTGGTTCGGCCGTTCAGCAGTCCAATGATGACCATGGTCATGTTGTCACAGCCCACCCCGCCGGTCTCACTGTTGGACGCGAGGCAGTTATCCATCATGTTCTCGCAGATCCGGTACAGATCCTGCTTGGCTGCAATGCCACGGCGGACGAACTCAATCACCGCCTGGGACGACTGACAATCCCAGATGCCTACACGGGATTAGTGGGACAGCTCGGGGGAGGGGGGGGGGGGGGGGGGGGGGGGGGGGGGGAGGAGGAGGAGGAGGGATGAAGATCCTTACCGTCACAGGCAATTACCAGAAATTCATCATCATCCGTGAGCTCATGAACCGTCACGTCGGGGTAGGCGGTCACAATCTGCTGTTCGGGGGACAGCTCGGGGCTCTTCTTGAATTCAAAGTCGCCAATAGCGCGCGAGAGCGCCAGGTTGCCGTTGACCCGACCAAAGTCGACGAATCCACCGGCCGCGCTGATGCGAGCCTTCTCGCCTGGGAGGGGTTAGCCCACCGATTCCTCCACACACGACGATCGAGGGGACAGACCTTCATTCTGGGGCTTGTGATCGAACGACAGAGGCTTGGCCCGACCCTTGACACCCAGGACCGAACGGGAATCTCCCGCGTTGGCGACCCAGATCTTGTGTTTGGAGATAACACTCACGGCGGCCGTACAGCCCGAGACTTCCTCCTCATATTTCGGATCTAGCCGGGTCAGTCTCCCAGGGGATGCGGGGCGGCGACAGATCACGCAGACGAACCTTCCAAGATAGCCCGATCGGTAGCCAGGAAGCCATCCTTCAAGGCCTGCTCGATATCGCCCTTCTCAAACGAGTCCTGCTTTGCGACGATCTTGTGGAGGTTCTCGCCGGCGAAGAGGGCGACTTTGTCTCCGCCGTGCCCGTCGTATACCCCGAAGAAGGCCATCCGTTTCGCGGGGTCGGTCGGTTGATCTTGAGGGGTTGTGAATTTGGCATTGAGGTCGAGGATGGCGGCATGGGCATCCTCCATGCTGATTCGCCAGCCCTGCATGGCCGACACACCGTAGATACAGCACTCATCTTCGCCTTCGGAAGAAGTCTAGAGGGTGGAGGAGTCAGCGAGCGCCATGGAAGGAAATGGGGGATGGGAGTCTGGAGGCGGCGGAAATTTTCATCGGGTGATGTGGGAGGACCCCGCAGACGGGGGGGATCACGACTTGGACCGATATCATCGGGCCCAACAAGGCAGACCAGACGACGTTCGGAGGGGGGAAATCCCAAACCACCAGCCATGCGATGAGGGAAGGAGAAGAGCGGAGTGCGACAGAGTTCCCTTCGGAGAGGGGGGGATCCCAATGGGATTGATTCGGGTTTGGGACGAGAGCCCCGGCGACCGAGTGGGAAGGGCAGAGGAATTGCGTAAGAAGCGATGGAGAGTGGGGGAAACTCGAACAGGCAGAGAATGCAGGCGAGACGAGAGAAGAAAAGCAACGGGGGGACTTACCTTGTCGACTACAGGTTCTGACAAGGTCTGACCCATGATGTCAAACGATCAGGATGAGATGGGAGGAGGGGCGGATTCTGCAGGCGGACAGACAGGTCGACCGGGGGAGGGGAGGGAGGGAGGAAGAGGAGGGAGAATGGATATGCGTAGGGGACGAGGGTATAAGGAGGAAAGATCTGGAGGAAGAGGGTGAACTGGAGAGAAGATGAGGGGAATGAATGGGGGAGAAGAGGAGGAGGAGAGAGAGAGGAAGAGGAAGAGAAGCGAAGAGTAGGAGAAGTCAGGTGGATGGCAGAATATGGCGGTACGTGTAGACTGTAGATAGTATGCGTACGCTAGAGAGATAGAATATTTAATCATGTAAGAAGTAGAATAAAATATAATGTAAATAATAGAATAGATAATATATATAAATATAATATAAATAATAGCCTAATTATCATAGACTCTGAGTGCAGTCATAGAGAATATGTAGATATGCATCCATGAAAACCCTACCGGTCACGGGGCGAAGAGATTTATTAGATCGTCATCCTCCAGCTCGCCTCATCCGAGGATCTCTTCTCGTGCTTTTCGATCTGATTATCGTATTCTTGCCCTTACACTTACATCTCCACTTCGTCGACATACCTGTTGGACACTGCTCCATATGCATGCATCGACCAAAGGAGCAGGTGGTCAGGTGTCTTCGCTAATCTACACATCTACCGATACCTACTCCGTACATCGCCGTATACAACTACTACCACATAACTACTTCTACCTCATCTACCCTCACCTATACCTCCATCATCCTCGTCATCCACCCCCCTACCCCCAATCACCCCGTCCCAACCATATACGGCATCCCATTCCATCCCCCCTCCCGCCTCATCCCCTCCCGGAACGCTTTCGCCAGCAAGGGCCCGGCCGTCATCGTTCCCACCCCCTGCACCACCGCAATCGTCGTGTTCAGCCCTCCAATCTGCCGCTCCTCCACCAGCGCACTCGCCACGCTCCGCAGCGTCGAAGAAAATCCCCATCCCAGCGCCGACACCTCCACCTCCCCCCCCCCGGGCTGCCCTGCGACCGCTCGCTCGCGCGCAGCGTCTCCGGGATCGCCTGCGCCGCAAGGAATCCGCACAGCTCGCCCACCATCCCTCGCAGGAATGGCGCCCACACCGGCGTGGACATCATCCACGCGCTCAACGGAGTCGCCAGGATCTCCGCCGGGCGGATGGCCGGCGCCACGAGGAAGAAGATATGGGCCCTGCCCACACCACGCTTAGCATAGACTCCGTAGAGGGGATTGCCCCCAGACGCACCGCTTCTCCACCGGATAGATATCCGCAAGGGTCGTGTAGACCATCGACGCCGCGACCTGACCGCTGCCCCCGTAGAGCTGGAACAACGGCGTCGCCCAGGTCGCCCGCGGGGACACCGCGTCCCCATACCAGCCTGTCTCGCATCAATGCCCTGTAATGACCCCGACGAGGGAGACGAGGTGCAACCTACAGATACCCCGGACAGCCACTTCCTCCAGCAACAGTCCGCACGTGCTCATCAACACGACCTTCCGGCGTCAGATCCGGTCCGCCAGGAACTCATACGGCACCGCCAGGAGGATCCCCGGCAGCGCATCCAGCGTGTCTTTCCACCCATTGACCAGGGCCAGTTCGGACTGCTCCTCTAGCGTCTTGCACGGGTCCGTCGCCTGGTGTTCCTGGCTCTGGCCCTGGCGCCGACAGATGATCGACTCGAGGAGCTGTGTTTGCGGGGCGATCGAGAGGTACCTCCCAAAGTCTATCGTGACGATCACCACACAGACCAAGAATGAGACCCAGGCCCTGTTTCGGGGCTTCTGCGGGGGGTTGAGGAGGGGAGTATCCTCCAGGTCTGTGTCGGGAGCCATGGCTTCATGGCAAGGAGATGGGGAGAGGTCGCTGCAAGGGGACGGGGATTTATTGGCCCTGGATCCTTGTGGACAATCAGATCCAGGAACAATGCGACGGAACTACGTACCCAAAGCCCAATGGCCGTCACTGCTTATGTCACATGCCTCGAAAGGACGTCTCGTCATTATACGCCATACGATATAAGGTACTATATAACTGTAGACACATTCGATCAACCGTGGATATCATAACGCCAGTCCAATCCCAATCCTGATATATACGCCACATGCAGTCAAATCATACAAACGCTATGTCACTCCGCACGCTTCCCGTTTGTTCGCGCTGTAACCGGCCCTGTCCGTTGGTCTCGAGTCGGATCAGACTGACTCGACGCGGTTTACCGTCGGTCGGCATCGACGATGTCGACGGGCTCTTGGGCACCGTTAACGGACCGCTGTCGCTCTGCGGATACGGGTTGGTCTTGGACCGCACCCGCGTGTCGCCCGGGACGGGGCGCTCCTCCAGGAGGTTCTCGATGTCGCTCGACGCGCGGTTGTTATCGTGGTGGGTGTTGCCGTTGGTGTTGTTGGGGGCCTTGGTCGGCGAGCTGTCGAGGCTCGAATCGCTGAGGTACGGAGGATGGGCGGAAATCGACGCGGTGTAGTTCTGCGCCAGACTCGACTGGCTCGGCTTTTGGACGAGCGGACCCAGCGGCCGCACGTTGAATGACTCCTCCGACAGCGAGTCCAAACACATCGACTGTCGGTTGTCCTCCGTGTACACGGACGCTGACATGGCGGCGGACCACCGCTCTTGTACCGAGCGTCGGTTGTCGTCATTGTAGTTCGAGCTGCCGATTGTGTCCGCCCGACTGGCGTTGCTTCGCGCGCGCTCCAAAGCGCGGATTCCAGACGAGGCCCGTCGACTCAGCTGACCGGAGAACAACGGGTTGGAGGAGTTCCGGTGCTTCGCGCGGCTGTGCACGAAGGCTTCGAGAGAATCAGTCTCCGATGGGGTCAACGTGTCGGGCTCCACCGTTCGGAGGCTGAGGCGCTTGGGGTATTCCAGGCTGTCCCTTGCCCGGGGCGGACGGGGGAACAATGGAGCCAAGTTCCCAACGCTAGCCTCATCGCTGAGCAGTGATGCGTTGGTGTTTTGCCAGGAGACGCGGACGATCCCATGGCCCGGGGGCCCGAAGCCACCGGCGCCGTGTCCAGCGCCGCTTATCCGGATGGGAAGCCCTGTTGCCACAGGCGAGATGCCGCTGGAGCGCTTCGAGAGCCGCCGTGACCGGTTGGACTGCATCGAGGTTCGCTTCAACGATCGTCTGGGCTGGATCGGCTTCAGTGGTTCCCGGCGGTGAGAACTGTTCGTCCGCCGGCGCACAGGTGGACTGCTCTGGAAAGAAAGTCGCTTGGCTGGTCCGGAATGGTCCTCGGATCGTTGTCTCTCGTCGGGCGTCTGCAGGGGCGCAAAGTCCCACTCGATCGTCGAGGTGGACAGTGTGTTCTCCCTCCGTTTCCTCTCCGGTGAGCTCGCCTCATCCTGCGGCTGTCCCTTCTCCTCGTCCCACAGCCCCAGTTCCAACTTGGGAGGTTTCGACGGAGAATGGTTCCGATCCGTTCGGGGTGGCGTCCTTTGAGCGGTTTCTTCGTACGGCTGGCAACTAGGTAGATCTGGTTCGTCCTCTGGACCCGACGATGGGTCCTTCTCCTTGGGATCCTGCCCGTCTTCCGCCTCTGCGGCTCTGCGCTTGCGCCGCCAGCAGCAGCAGAGAAGGAATAGACTCAGGAGGAAAGCGACGGGTATAATCACGGAGATGGCGATGATGCCGGCCTTGTTCCCCTTCGGATCAGTGTCTCCCAAGCCCGTCGACCCGGCAGTGTTTCCATTGTCTGAGCTCCCCTTGTCCACAGTGTTGATGGTGAACTGTCGTGTATCTTCTGCCGTGCCTTCGCGGGCCGTCACATTGATCGACGACTTTCCGGGACTCAGATCAGATGGGACATTTCCGTGAAGCGTCTTGTTGCTGGCCTCGTACTTCAGCCACGGCAGCTGGCTTCCGATGTCAACGTCTAATTGGACGGAATCATTGGTCAGGACAGAGTCGTTGAAAACGAAGGAGAAATATTGTCCAATCACGGCATCGCATTCGGCCAGGTTGCGGAAGAACCGCGAGAACTTCAAGGTAAGAATGAGCGTCGCCAAATCGTTGTATTTGTCTGTCACGGAGACCGTGACGTTTGTGTCGGATGCATCCTCTGGCGGAGTACCCGTCAGGGTGATCGTATCTTTGTCCAGCGACAACCAATCGGGCGCTTGGACTTTTATATCAGTCAAATCGCTGGTGGAGGGCGGATGTCCATCCAAAGTCAGGTTGTCAGCAAATTCCGGGGTGGTGAATTCGGTTCCTTTGTTGACGAAGAACGTCTGAGTACTGTCATTGAAGGCCAGGATATGGGGGCTGATAGTCATGTTGAACCCCATAGTTGCTGCACTGAAACCAGCCACGTCCGACGCCACCAGATTGAAATCGAATGTTTGAGGCCCGATGTTTGGTGCCACACCCGAGAAGCGGAGCGACGCTTGGTCGAACGTGACCCACGATGGCAGCGGCGCATTTTCGGGCGATGTGCCATAGTAGACGGTGGACGGACGGGTGTTGGTGAACGTGGAGGAATCGAACGCTATCGAGAATGAGTCCCCGGAATGGATGAGGATCGTGGCAGGCGCTGAAGTCGCCCCGATAGCTTGCAATTGCGGGAGCAATGGCGTCCCAGGCTTTGGGCCATCATCTGTTGTCACAATCAAGGTCACGTCCATGCTCGCCGAGTCGCCTGCATCTGATGCTACAAGCTCGAAGGTAGCCGTTCCTTCATCGTCCTCTCCAGGTGTGCCAGACAGCGTGTGGCTCGTGCTGTCCACCTGAAGCCATGATGGGGCGTTCACAAGAGAATAGGTTGTTGTCGAATCCACTCCACCAAAGGTCCCTTGGGAAAACGTGAATCGGTAGGGCTTCGACACCCGTGCCACGGGCGGTAGCTGGGAGTTCACTGGATAATTCGTCGACAACGCAGCATCAGCCGCCAGCACAAGCGCCAGGGCAGCCAATACAACCATCAGTGCCATATCTTTCGAAAAGGCGTGACCGCCTTACGAAGATATCCGGATGAGGGGCACAGAGAAGACAAAGGAGTACCTTGCCTTGCAGACCATACAAGGACTGCCAGATCGACCCGGAAGAATAGTCAAAAGAGGTGGAAATAGAAGGAAGAAAGACGAGGTGGAAATGGAGGAAGAGCCCGCCATTAGAAAGGTCTCCGCCATCCTCTAGGGCGCGGACCCCAGGGCGATCTGACACAGGAAAAGCGCGAGGCGAGCGACCCCTTCGACAGAGCCATACCTAGATATGTTTGACGTCACTGAGGTATGGAGGATTATTCGAGACGGTGGGATGGGACGCGATAAAGATCACGTTGCGAAATGCACATTCCTGCAAGGGATGGGATCCAGCAAACCCGTGAACCAACCACTAACAGCGATTTGTACCCTTCGGACAATTAAGGAGCAATTAATTGCATTCCAACGGTGCCTCGCCGGGGAAAATTTTTTTCTCGCCCTTGATCGAGATGGATGCACCTGAATGGAGGGCGGAGCGTAGGGTTGACAGGAGTCAAGGACCACGCTCAAAGATCCAATATCATGCGAATCCCCGTCCGCCCTGGCGCGTAGTAATCGGGGATTGCTTCGCGCTCTTCGAATCCGTTTCGAGCGTACAAAGACCGGGCGGCATCCCTGGCCTGGTCTACCCATAGTTGGATATATTGGCATCCCTCCTTTTGCAGGCGTTGTCGAATATGGTTCATTAGCTCCATCCCGACGCCCTGCCGGCGATAGGCCTCTACAACGCACACCTTGTGCAGCAGGGCCGCCCCTTTCTGCCGAACATAGACAGCGTAGGCGATTACCGGCGAGCGTGGCCCGGATGTTGCGCTACTCGTAGTCACGTAGACCACCTTCGTATTAGGCTTTTTCCTCCAAAGCTCCTCCCCAAAGGCAAAGGCCTCATTGGTAGGAAAGGTCTTTCGTTCAATGCGCGAGATTTGAGCAAGAAGCTCAAACGCCAGATCCCTTGACAAGGAATGAATGTCAGAGATGGTCAAATCCGCCCGCATTCTTTTGCACCCAGCCCCTCCAGGATCTACATTCAAGAGCGTTGAGACGAGAAGAAGCAAGTCGTGGGTCGTGCCTCGGATGTCGGGAAAGCGACGCGCTAACAAGCTCAGGAATGGAGGTGAGATCCTGTCGTGACGGAGTGGCGCAGAATGACTGGTTCGGGGAGAGGAAAATACCAATCTGATACCACGCGAAGGAGGACGGGAGTCACCAATATTACCCAATGTGGCTAGTCCGTCACGCGTTCCCTCAGGCATCGCATCTTGACGCCTCAGGTATCACTCGGGCTCTGTTTCGTGTTGCTCCTTGATACTTACCTACTTCCCTGCATCGAACCTCGACGATATTAACCACGACTTACTCCACCTCCTACCGTATATCACGTACACCAACTCAACATTATTCTGCCGTCTTTGCCAGAACTTCCCCAGCCAGTGTCCAAAATGCCCTCTCAGGCCGATGATAAACGCCAGGCGGCCCGCGAAGTAATCGACATTCTTCACGAGATTTCCATGCTCCTCGTAAGTCATGCGGTGATCTCCATTCTTCCGGATGGCGTGCAAGTGTCATATTCTCGAGAATGCTCGGCGATATTAATCCTGTTCGGCTGACCCCTTTGACGCGTCCAGAATACAAATCTAGACCGCACCGAGCTTTCTCTGTGCGTGTCGCTGATCGAGAACGGAGTCAATCCGGATGCTCTAGCAGTGGGTCTTTCAACTAGTGCTTGATGGTTCCCAACAGTCGGAAGACTAACTCGCGTGACAGACGGTCATTCAAGACCTACGCAAAGAAGGCTCAGCCACGCAGGGCGCTCCAAATGAGCAGGATCTTCCTGAGTGAATGGTCCCAAGCGCGGCTTGTCTTCAGTTTCTTGCATTTCTTCTTTTCTAGTATATGACAGAGATACCCGTCGTCCAGGCTTTGATCCGATTGGTACAAAACCCATGGGAAAAGGCCTCCAAACTTAAATCAACATCAACCTTTCACGTCCTAAGTGGCAGTCTTTGGTATCATCAACGGCGACTAAAGTATAATCGGTAGAGCAACTGTAGAATCAAAACACAAAGAGCACAGCGCTAGAGATACAAGGAAACAAAGCTATGACTTGCCCGCGTCTTCGGTCTTATCGCCATCTTTGGACGCGGAGCCAACTTCGCCGGCCATGGCCTCAGTGGTGGCCTTTTTAATACGTTCTCCTTCATCGGTTGCGTTCTGCTCCTTGGCTTTCGGGTCCTTCTCATCCTCACTGTCACCCAGACTGAACGGGTCATTCTCTCCGACAGGAGACGGCTCCACCGTAGAGAGAGGCTGCCATTTACTCGCCTTGCCTCCGGCAGGGGAGCGCTTCGGCTCGGACGCATCGTAGAGATTCCCAATCTCGGTGGGAGGGCCCTCTTGGAAGGAAACCTTTCGTCTGTCGGGAGAAGGCGATGAGGTCTTGTGGAGGTTAGGGTTGGCGAGCGGTCTCGGGGGGCGCGGAGGAGGAGCTGTGAATGAGGACAGTTAGCCGAAGAAGGATGGCAAACCCGGAAAACGAGAAAGACCATGATATTACCTTCTGTATCTCTCAATTCAAGAGCTGAGAAATCATCGCTGAGAACTTGCGGGTCTGCATCGTAGCGTTCGCGATCACCACTCCGACGGCTCATATCACCGCTGCGTCTCGGGGGAGCGTAGGCTTCTTCTCTGTACCGCTGACTGGACTCTGCCTCCTCCGGCTCTTCGCCATCGAGACGTTTCTTCAGGTTCTGGACCCAGGAATTGACTTTGGTCTGGGTATCCAGGAAGCCCTTGCGGATGTTTTCACGAATGACGGGCAGATCATCTAAGACGAACTGTTAGATTGCCGCGTAGGTACCGTGACCTCGACAACGTACCATCAAAGAAGCTATACTCTTTCTCTTCCGATAGATCACTTCCCCGTCTGCGACGATCATATTGACGTTGATCGTCCCAGTCAGGCTGTGGCGCACGCCGGTTGTAATGTTCCGCAAGCTGACGAGCATACAACTCGTCGGCTTCCAGCTGTCTCTGGGCCGCAGACGGACGAGGTGGCTTGGGAGGGGCGATGTCTTGCGCAGCGTTCGGGTCGGTCATCCCTTGAAGGTCGGTCAGCCTGAAAGATTGGTACCGGTGCGGCCATCACTTACCAAGAAGCGCATGGAAAGCCCGTTCCACATCAAAGCCACTCGCAACCAGAACAGCCTTCACCACGGACGATTCAACTGATGGGAACGCTTCTTTAAGTGTGTTCTCTGCCTGTTGCTGCGGGCTCAATGGACGTGGTGGCGGCTTCGGCGGGGCAGCTTCCGTCGCATCATGCTGTGTTGGAGCTGCCGGCGAGGCAGCAGCGGTGACACCAGACTCCTGAGCCTCATCGTCAAAATCCAGAGGGCGCGCGGTAGTCGGAGACTCCGGTTTGGGGCTGTGTGGCCCAGAGGATAACTTGTTGGTATTCTGCGGGGCGATGAGCCAGTGGCTGCAGGGAAGCGGGTGGAGGACAACGTACAGTCTTGTCTTCTTCAGACATTGTAACAGCGAACGAGTGAAAGTGATCAAAGTGGTGAGTGGAAGAGAATCGGAGAAACAGGGAGAGGGTGTAGGCAGGAAGTAAAATGACGCGAACGACCCAAGGCAGAAACGTAGCAAACAGGGAGAGTATGGCGATTGGAAGCTCCAGACATCAGCCACTCCTGGGCCGTTCCGAATCCGCAGTGACGTTGGGCCACGTGATATTCAGTTTTGACACGTGATATACCATTGCTTACATACACTTAGCCTTTGAGCCTGGGTAACTCGCATTAGTGCTTGTTGTTAGCTAAAGGGGAGAAGAGAGAGAGAGAGAGAGAGAGTTACAGAAAACTTGGGCTTCTCTATGTAGCTATTGGGGCTCAGTGAATAGAAAGACCGAACTACCTACATAATCATGATCTAGGGAGTATGAAATAGCGGCAGGAACACTTCTCTCTACTTTAGGAAGCGCTGTATGTACTGAATGCATCTCGTCCTGTCCATCTCTCTCGTCCTGGCGTACGCCGCATCTTACCTATCAATCTTCTTTCTACCTACCTTCATTCATGATAATAAAATCAATGTTATTAGCGGCAGCTGGTAAGATATCTAACACTTACCTACCATACAGCTATAGCGGTTACTGTCTGGGATTTACGGGAACGCTATGCTGAGTGCGCACGATTCGCTATGTTGACTACAGTCTCATTCAATGAGTGTAGCAATTACAGGAAGCCTTATAGCTCCGCTTATCCCGCATTGGCGTAGCTTGGGAATCGAGATTTCCTTATCATGTTTTCCGCCGAGCACCGACACAGTGCACAACACACGACACGTAAATGGACGATTCGGCTGCGACACAGCTGCATACTACGAGTACGTGATAACTAAACCATAGACATGACTGTCACATTCAAGATTAGCAGGAGGGGCACAATCCCAGCCTTAGGACCTAGGTGTACATACTGACACATTCATGTTAGATACCGGACAGACTTAAGACA
Source organism: Aspergillus ambiguus (assembly GCF_047715705.1). Classification (NCBI taxonomy): domain Eukaryota; kingdom Fungi; phylum Ascomycota; class Eurotiomycetes; order Eurotiales; family Aspergillaceae; genus Aspergillus; species Aspergillus ambiguus. The sequence continues at coordinate 26,154 of NW_027395569.1, read as the reverse complement.
GCGGATGGTATCATGGTATCCCTGTTCTAGGATAGATGGAGGCAGGAGCCGGACGTGAATCATGATAGGCTGAACATTATGTTGCTGGAGTCTAATGGGGAAATGAAATTCCGACACCAACGTCGTAGTTTGATGGATCCAGTAAGATCAGTGATTTTGAGGGCGGGGCAAGGCTTTTCAACACATGATCATTCTCATAGACTTCTTTTCTCTTTTATAATTTTACCCAGATCATTATTCTGACAAGATTTAACCCGGGAACATGGAATTCACCGAAGCCTCGCCGTTGCTGTCCAAGGCGACACCTGTCGTACATCCGCAAGAGTGCCAGAGACATCAGCACATCCTGCGGTGCTTCTTAAAGTTAAAGCGGACCGTGTCAAGGTCAAAAGGTCTATTCAAAACAGAGTATGCTCATGATATTCCCTCGGGACATGACCCAAAAGTTCGGCAATCAACCATTGAGGATCGCCGATGGTCGGTATATATCTCACGGGCTATACATCGATTTTCCATTTGGTGGGCCTGTATTCCAAATACCCCTGTGGCCGGAACGATGCTCGAGAAGCCTGGGTCTTACGGCGAAGGAACGTGGAAATTAGATCAAATGCCGCCATTAGGTAGGTATGCATTGTTTACTTTGACACTGATACAGACTGACTTTTGTCACGTTAGATATTTTGATGGTTTTACATGCACTGACAATACATAGTAGAGCGTTTAATGAGGACTGCTTTCGACACCAAAAGATGGCACTCTGGAATGAAGGATTTCCCCTTGCTCTAGCCTCGCAGTCTATCGATCAAAATCTACAATACAACTGCTCAGAAGCCTCCAAGTTACACTTCGAGGAGAAGACAACCTTAGCATGGGATAACTTAGACGACCCCGACTATGTTTACATCGAGTGTTTCCGATGTCGGAGACAAACCCCAGTACAATGGACCACACGACGTCAAAAAGGCCTCGCAGATAATGGGTTTACTCAACAGTGCCAATTCTGCAGATTTATCTTACGAAGAGACAGCCTTTTGGTCCAGAAACTACGTCAGGATTTTCATTCCCTTTTAGAGAAAAATATCCCATTACCGGGAACATGCTGGGGTACAGGGGATGCTACCTTAAACCCTAACAAAACCACAAATGAGCTATTTAGGCACTCTTTGCGACCAATACTGCTGGACGAGACGCGCCCAAGCAATTTATTCCCCAGCATGACTCAGATAATCGAGACTAGCGGTAGCACCGTTGGGGGTAAATTGCTACCTATGTTACATGACGTCTTTAAGCACTATCAATATGTGGGCAACTCTTCCTGCGATTTGCATGCTGCGGTATGGAGGATCTTGCAATCGGCGTCGACTACCTCCGGCATTAAGTTGTCTGAAAATGAACTGCAATTTTCACGAATCGAGGCACAGTACGCCAGTTACTTGAGACAGCGCAGCAAGGATCCCGGTACATCGAATATCGTGGCGGATGTCGAGGACCCAGTTATCCTGGTATGGACTACCCATCAGCTTACTCCTCGTTCTTACTATGACTTTTCTCGAAGTACGACCAATGGCGTGCTAGTCGATTGGGAACCGCCCCATGGCTCTGCGACTTGTAATCTGTGTTATACTCTGCAGCCACCTTCATTTATTCGTCGACTTATTAAAGGGATCACATCTTTAGATGAGTGGAAGGAATGGCTATTTACTGTGTAGGGATGGATTGTCGATCAGGCTAAGGGACGAAAACCTCTGGATTCAAGAGCTCTCTAGGATCTCCATCTGGGGGTCTTTCTACTACGAGGGGAGTGAACCCTGGCCTATGATTGGTGGGTGGGGGCCGGAGTACATATGGGTCGACTATGGGATTGTGGAGGCAGAATCCGTAATACCGCTTTCCTATTATAGAACATCGGAAAAACATGACTTTCCTTGCCTGCTTGTCTATATTCTAGTTATTAGCAAGAGCCCTAGTCAAACGGCATCATCATCGTTTTCCATCTCCTTGCGTCAGAATTTATCAGTATTCTAACTGCGGAGGCGGTGTAGCCTAAGCAGCTCGCGTCTTTCGGAGCTCGTCGTATGACAGATGGACCGGTGGTCTTTCAGCATGTTTAGTCGGTCTATAGAAAACGCCCCGTGGATCTTTTTTGGCTGAACCCTCGTCCGCAATGGCGTCCGAATGGGATCTCGCATCAACCTTCATCCCTTCTCTCTACAAGCCAGCTTCTCTGCTTCCAATCGCGAGACACCGCCAGAGCTTATTGTACCTTGCCGAGACCTATCCGGTTACGATTGTGGTTGGCCAGACTGGCAGTGGCAAGACAACCCAACTACCCCAGTATCTGGATCAAGCAGGATGGTGTGCGGATGGAAAAGCTATAGCGGTTACTCAGGTAAGTAAACATACGCGTTCATCCTTGATTCAGTCTTTGAGCCGCACGCTGACTGCCATTGCAGCCCCGCCGAGTTGCGGCCACAACAGTGGCTACCAGGGTGGCTGAAGAAATGCGTTGCAAGCTAGGTGAGGAAGTCGGCTACTCGATCCGCTTTGAGGACTTGACTTCCGCCTCCACCAGAATAAAGTTCCTCACGGATGGCATGCTTCTCCGAGAGGCTCTTGTAGACCCCCTGTTGTCCAGATATTCCGTGATAATGGTGGACGAAGCGCATGAAAGATCGCTCAGCACCGATGTCCTATTGGGAATCCTCAAAAAAATCATGAAGAAACGCCCCGAGCTGAGGATCGTGGTCAGCAGTGCAACCTTGCAGGCTGAAGATTTCCTCCGATTTTTTGCCGGTGACGAGTTCCAGGAGGGCTCAGACTCTAGCGACCTCGGAGGGAGTGTTGGCAGAATCATCAGCCTGGAGGGGCGAATGTATCCTGTCGACCTCCTTTTCCTAGAGTCTCCGGCTGAGGATTACCTGGAGCGGGCGGTCAAAACCGTGTTTGACATCCATCTGCAAGAGGCAGAAGGCGACGTTTTGGTTTTTCTCACAGGCCGCGAGGAAATAGACACCGCGGTTCAGATGCTCTCGGAACGCGCTGCATCACTGCACCCAAAAGCCCCGTCTCTGCTACCTCTGCCACTATACTCCGGTCTCACCACGGATCAGCAGATGTATGTTTTTGAACCGACACCAGAGAATACACGCAAAGTCATAGTATCGACAAACATTGCCGAAGCCTCGGTTACGATTAACGGAATAGTCTACGTGGTTGATTGCGGGTTTGCCAAGCTGAGGGCCTATAATCCGAGCACTGGTATTGAAACGTTGACCGCAGTTCCAATATCAAAGGCTGCAGCAATTCAGCGTGCAGGTCGAGCAGGTAGAACCAAACCTGGAAAATGTTTTCGCCTCTACACTCAGCAAGCATATGAGCAGCTACCCGACGCGACAGTTCCTGAGATTCAGCGGTCAAATCTGGCCCCTGTTGTCATGCAGCTCAAGGCTCTTGGTATCGATAACATTGTGAGGTTTGATTTCTTGACTTCTCCCCCTGCAGATCTTGTGATCCGTGCTTTTGAGTTGCTTTACTCTCTGGGGGCGGTCGATGATTATGCAAAACTGACCAAGCCTCTGGGTATACGGATGGCTGAGCTGGCCGTGGACCCGATGATGGCGAAAGTGCTCCTTTCCGCGCAGTCCTTCGGCTGTCTGAGTGAGGTTCTTACGATCGCGGCCATGGTCAGCCTTCAGGGATCCGTGTGGGTACAACATGACGGCGATAAGAAGTCGGCAGAGAGCAGTCGGCGCAAGTTCGCTGTCGAAGAAGGCGATCATCTGACCTACCTCAACGTATACCAGGCATTTGTCACTAGGGGGAAAAAGGATTCTAAGTGGTGCCGGGACAATCTTCTGAACTATCGATCTATGCAACGTGCAGTGAGCGTAAGATCCCAGTTAAAGCGGTACCTCGAACGATTCGGTATCCAGACGGATGAAAGCCTTGCTTCCAGCTACAGACCAGCCGAACTCGGCAAACCGGCTGAACAGATCCAGCGATGTCTTACAACTGGATATTTTGCCCACGCTGCGAAAATGCAGCCTGATGGGACTTTCAAGACCGTTAGCGGCGGGCTTACATTGCATGCTCATCCAAGCTCGTTGATGTTTGTGAGTATTCTTCTCTCTCTCTCTCTTTTCTTTTTTTTTTTCCTGCCTAGTCGACTAATACTTCTTTAGAACCGAAAGGCAGACTGGGTGATTTTCCACGAGATATTGCAAACCGGCGAAAAGACGTATATTCGGGACATTACCAAGATCGAAAAAGGCTATCTTCTGGAGTATGCGCCGAATTACTATAGAGTTCAATGAGGATGACGTTTAGAATTAGTACCATAGCTAATAAAATAATGAGAGGACTAACATATAATTCATTTCCTTTTATGGTGCATTTTCATTGAAATAGTCAGATACTATCATTCAAAAAGCTGGCCGATCATTTGTTCCAAGGTTGCTGCTGTAAGCACTTCCGCTTCGGGACGTGACAAGTCCCGTGGTTTTTCATAGGTCTTCGTTCGGTTCCGCCAGTATTTACTTCACCAACTGTTCTCATCCCGACAAAACACTAGGTCGCTGGGCCTTTTACCAGAAACTGAGGAGCGTTTGATCCCGATAGACTCAAAAAAATGTCTGGACATCATCACCATGATCATGGCGGACATTGCCATGGAGAAGACGGTCACGATCATTCCAATGATATCACTCCGGCCATTCAGTCCCTCCTGTACTCGCAGATCCAATTCGATTCCATCACAACACTGAACGGTATGTGACAAGTTCCTCTCCCCAGTTCTCTTGCCTATAGCCTTGAAAAATTTTCTGTCTTATGGCACGGTTCTGATGCGAGATGTAGAGGCAAGTCCCAAGTCTGGCGCTGCTATCGTCCAGAAAGCATGGTCTGAACGACTCAATGACCAGCCGGAACTTGAAAGCGACGCTGATGAACAACTTCTGATGTACATTCCGTATGTTTAGTCGCTCCCGTATCGTCTTATTCCCTTTGGTTATAGATAATGATTTACCCCGCCACATTACCCCTCGTTCCCCATGCCTGTTTCATCGCCGAACTACAGCGCCGGCCACCAACACCAGGCGAAAACATAATCCCAAGATCTATAACTTACTAATGCGATGCTAATGCTTTTAATTTGGTAGGTTTACTGGCCAGGTGAAGGTGCACTCTATCCTTATCTATACTGCACCCACTCCTTCTGCGCCCAAAACCTTGAAGCTCTTCAAGAACCGAGATGACCTAGATTTTGCCACTGCTTCGGAGCTCTCCCCAACGCAGACGGTTGAGATCCCACAGCCTGTTCCGGGTGCGGATGTTTTTGAGCTTCCCCTCAATCGCGCTCACTGGAACACCACCACGTCCATCACCCTGTTCTTCGAGGACAACTGGAGTGACGGCGAGGAGGATGTGACCAAAGTTGGCTATATCGGGTTCAAGGGCCAATTTATGGCGCTGAACCGCGAACCAGTCAGTTTCTTGTATGAAGCTGCAGCAAACCCTGGGGATCATGTAGCGATCCAGGGAGTGAATGGCATCGGGGGAAGAATCATGCCCGGACAGTGATTGCCTACCTTATTTTGTGACTACTGGACGTCGGATATGTTTGAAAAAGCAGGGACAGGGTCCTCTGACGGGCGTATGTCCTGCGATGATCGTTACGAATGCATCCAAAAACACACAAATACAATCCAATATTTGTCTCAAGGCATGCACATGTACAATACTGAAGGAAACTACTGGGACCTTAATCTAATTCGAAGCTCGAGAATTCACTGTGCATGCATCCCGAGCTCAGCTGGTCTAATGACAATCTAACTACTATAATACCCAGAACCACCAACGCCAGAAATGCTTTGAACGCTGCACAAGAAATCCATCCATCTGCAGGCATAAGAGTCCCACCAGTCAGGCGGGAATCGCGGTCCGCTCTCTCGTCTTTGCTCGCGTCTGCTGGTTGTCCTCAGGTTCGGCGACAGGAGGTTTTGAAGGCAAGTCGGTGGGAGCATTGGGTAAATCGATATCCCGTTGGATATCCCGCTGCAGGACCGCCAGCTCGTCTTCGACCTCGTCCTCGTCCTGGTTTGACAGATGACCCGCAAGCATTTGGGTGATTTCCTGGATCGCGACCATCGCGTTAGCCTCTCAGTCATCCCTCCCCTCAGCCACAAAGAACTTACTTCCTGGTACGCCCTAGCTTCCTCGGTTTCACCCATCATCTGTTCAACACCCTTGATACCACCCATTTCCTTGTGAATCGTCTGCAGCACCTGTGTGCCCTGGCGCAGGCCAAAAAGGACATCCTTCTGGACGAGAGAGAACTCCACCTGGCTCGTCAACTGTTCCAACTGCTCTAGCTGAGCATCGGTCTTCGAGAGGAGAGATTCCTGGTATTTCTTTCGGCGCAGGGCGAGCAGAGCACGCTGGCGGTCATTTCGAGCGAGACATTGTTTGGCGATGTCTTTCTCCCGGTCTGTGAGATCCCTAATTCGTGTTTGGTACTGCTGCAGCTTGTCACGCTGATTTTTGAGATCTAGGATCGCCCTGTGGCCGACACATTCGGCTGTTAGCCATCTCTAGCAGGCCAAGCGGGGGGTGTTGCTGAGGGGTTCGGGGAGGAGTCATGCGACCAATTGAAGTCAATAAGCCGTCATGACACTCTCAAGGTAACAAGAGCAAGTCTAGAGAGGTAGAAAGGACACAGGGTCCTAACTCACCGGTCCTGAGCCGAAATCTTATGGGAGCTGTTTGCGTTCCCCATTGTGATCGCATGCCGTCGAGGGAGAGAAGAAGATCGACTGCTGCTCCGCCGATAAGCCGCCGAGTAATGACGTGCGGACTGGAGGGACGGGAGGTATTGCGGTATGGTATTGTCACAGTCCACTCCGCTGTGTCTCGGTCTCTGCGAACTCTGTTGTATCGGCAGTACGCCCTCTCTTCCGGGACATCTGTTTCTCCGGTGCGCGGAAATTGTAGAAATTCCCCCGGCGCATTTCATACAACTCTTGACCCTCACCCTCGCTTTTCCCACGTGGTCGCGTGAGTTATATCTCCGTGTTCACAGGAGACATGGGTCGCGGCGGGAGACCGACCCTGCGACAGGGCTTAGATCGAGAAGTGAGCGAAGCAATTCCCGCCTGCGCCGTGTGCCCTGTGCTGATATTTTTCTTTCCCCGACGAACAGGTCCACCAGGTTGTACGCACCATCCTCGATCGCCGGGATGATAATGACCCGAAACGGTTATCTGTTCCCGTCATCTATGACCACATCCGGCGGTCAAATTCCAGCTTGAACAGAAAACCCAAGCGGATGCTCGAGGACAGCATCGAACGGGTCGTCGAAGTGATAAGAGTAGACGAGATCGGAGAGGACGAAAACGACTCGGTAGACGGTGACTTTGAAGGACTAGAGGAGGAAAAGCCTGTTTTGGTATGGCCAACCGTTGTGGATAGAGGTCACTTGGCTAACTGGAGCAGGAATCCAACAGCCTCAATAAGAGCATCGTGGGAATGTGGAACACGGCCCAAAAACCTCAGAAACAGTCTGAGCCTCCCACCACCGACACGGCCACTCCCGCTCCAACCTCAAGCAAACGTCGACAGCATGGAGGGGAATCGCACTCCTCGAAACGCCGCAAGGCGGAGGCCACCATCGATCGTTCTCCTCCGACGCATGTGAGTCTTGCGGACCTGGGTGGCTTGGATGATGTGATCGAAGATCTCGGAGACCTGGTCATCCTCCCCATGACCCGTCCCCAAGTCTACATGTCCTCGAATGTGCAGCCTCCGCGCGGTGTTCTGCTACATGGTCCGCCTGGATGCGGAAAAACCATGGTTGCGAACGCCTTCGCGGCGGAACTCGGCGTGCCCTTCATCTCCATCTCGGCTCCTTCGATTGTCTCGGGCATGTCCGGAGAATCTGAAAAGGCCCTGCGCGAGCATTTCGAAGAGGCCAAGCGGATCGCCCCCTGTCTTATATTCATCGACGAAATCGACGCCATTACGCCAAAGCGAGAAAGCGCGCAGAGAGAGATGGAGAAGAGAATTGTCGCCCAGCTCCTGACCTGCTTGGATGACCTCGCACTCGAGAAGACCGACGGGAAACCGGTGATAGTGCTCGCCGCGACCAACCGGCCGGACAGCTTGGATCCCGCCCTGCGACGAGGCGGACGCTTTGACAAAGAGATCAACATGACCGTGCCTTCGGAACCCGTTAGAGAGAAGATTCTCCGTGCCCTGACCCGCAAGATGCGCCTCGCAGACGACCTCGATTTCCCGACTCTCGCTAAGCGCACCCCCGGCTTCGTGGGTGCCGACCTGAACGACCTGGTGTCTACTGCCGGCTCCGCCGCCATCAAGAGATACCTGGACATCCTCAAGTCCCACGGCGGAGAAGAGATGGACATCGAAGGCTCCGATGACCTCAGTCCGAAGGTCAAGGAACTCCGCCGTCTCATAGCCCACGCGAAAGAGTCTCCGGTCGGGGACGAGGCACAAGTCGTCCACGTCTCCAACGCCGACTTCTTCACCGCGCTCCCCAAGATCCAACCTTCCTCCAAGCGCGAAGGTTTCGCCACCATCCCTGACACCACCTGGGCCGACATCGGTGCCTTGGGAGGCATCCGCGACGAACTGGCCACGGCCATCGTCGAGCCGATCAAGAACCCCGAAATCTACGCTCGCGTCGGCATCACCGCCCCCACGGGCGTGCTCCTCTGGGGTCCCCCTGGCTGCGGTAAGACGCTCCTGGCCAAGGCCGTGGCCAATGAGTCCCGCGCCAACTTCATCAGCGTCAAGGGCCCCGAGCTCCTCAACAAGTTTGTCGGTGAATCCGAGCGTGCGGTCCGCCAGGTCTTTGTGCGCGCCCGCTCCTCCATCCCCTGCGTCATCTTCTTCGACGAGCTGGATGCCCTCGTCCCCCGCCGTGACGACACCCTCTCCGAGGCCTCGGCGCGGGTTGTCAACACTCTGCTCACTGAGCTCGACGGCCTGGGCAGCAGTCGCCAGGGCATCTACGTCATCGCGGCGACAAACCGTCCGGACATCATCGACCCGGCCATGCTGCGCCCCGGCCGTCTGGAGACTCTCCTGTTCGTCAACCTGCCGAGTCCGCTGGAGCGCGTGGAGATCTTGCAGACGTTGGTACGGAACCTCCCCATCGAGTTCGACGAGCACCTCCGAAGATTGGCGGAGGAGTGCGAAGGATTCAGCGGTGCGGATCTGGGCAGTTTGCTTCGTCGCGCAGGATACTCTGCCATCAAGCGACGGGATACCATCAAGCTGCAGGACTTTGTCGCGGCTAAATCGTTCATTCGGCCCAGCGTTACGGACCTCAAGAAATATGAGAAGTTGCGCCGGGATTGGAGTGGGGGTATTGTCTAACACCGACCTCTGGGACTTGATAGATGCATCTTTCGCTTCTTATCACATACTTTTTGGGCATGGGTTATGCAAAACTTCAATTATAGACAGACCTATGATAATGACGTTAATGACAATGCTGGGCATTAGCCAGGTTGCGTGGACTCTTCTATGTTTGTGCCGTTCAGGCCATGCTACTTCTGCGGATTCGCTCAAGAGTGTTGGATCAACTTTTGTAATGGATATCTAAGACTAGAACTATGCACACCAAACGCCTCATGTAGATAGATATATAACACAGTACATCGACAGCAGAATACCGCCCCCTGCGGGACCATGCGACATCACATCCACAACCGACAGGTGCCGTCTGCACCGGCACTGACACACCAGGCTTCCCGAGGATGCCAGTCGACGTCCAACACACCCAGCTGGCCGGTGATCTTGTGACCCTTGAGCACCTTGAGGGGCACAATGCTGGCGTTGCTGAGCATATCGCCGGTGACGCTGCCGTGGAAGATCTGGAGAGATCCGTCATCACTGGCGTCCGCGAACAGGGGGTAACGACCACCGGGGTGGAACTTGACGGAGCGAATCGCCTTGCCGTGGTACCGGAGGGTCTTGTAGGGGCGCTGCGACAGCTCCAGATCATGCCACAGAAGCCGACGATCATAGGAGCCAACGATGAGGTTGTCACCACCAGCGGCGGTGGAGGACGTCGGGTGGATGTCGAACGAGGAGATCCAGCGCGCACCGGGCTGGACGATCTTGACGAGGAGCTGGCGGGAGAGATCGTACGCGCGAATGGTGCGCTGGTTCGCAACGAACAAGATGGGCTTCGAGGGATGGAAGTGCGCCGTCTGCGGGGAACCACCACCCTTGATGCGCTTGCGGAAGGGGAACTGCGTCAGGTGTTTGGAAAGAGTGTGGATGGAAATGGCCACGGAAGCCGGCGTGGAGGATCCAGGGCACACCGTGACGAAGTAATCGCCCCGGCGATGCCACGACAGAGTCTTGACCACGTATCGGAGGGGGATGACGGCGCACACGCCGGCGTCCGCAAGGGCAGCAGCAGGACGGATCCACTGCGGAGGAGTGTTCTTTTTGTTCTCCTCGGCAGCAGTGGGAGGAGGTCTTGATGCCGCATATCCCCAGCCCGCGTCGATGAGATCCAGGCTAGCTTTCTCCATCTCCGGGTCGACAATCGGGGGCACCGCAAGGAAGATGTCATCGCCGACACCCGCAGCAAGAATCACAGCGTCCTTGCCCGGTCTCCAGCGAACCACGTTGACAGCGTCCTCCTCGCTCAACTGGACAGACCATAATTGACGACCAGTGAGCAACTCCCAGACGCGAACGGTACCATCGTCGCCACCAGTCGCGAGCCAAACGCCAGAAGGATCGACTGTGACGGTCCGGACGCGACCCTTGTGCCCCCTGAACACTGTAGCACACGTGGTAGGGAAGGGCTTCAGTTCTTCCGGGCTCGGAAGTTTGGGCAGGAGACTTTCAGGGTCGATGTTCAACTTGCTCCTCCGCACACGAGGCGCAAGATAAAGGTCCAAGCAACGTTCGAACTTTTCCTTGACGAAATTCTCGTAACCAGGAACCTTCCGAAGGGAGCCAAAGTCGTTGGGGAGGAACTCCTGCTCCCGATCTTCCGGATCGGCCTCTTCCCACGCCTTGCGTTCCTTGTTGTCGGGAAGATACTCGGGCGGCGGGTGATAACTCTCCTCGTAACCGGGAGGGGGGAGCTTGGGAGCCGGGATGTGCATAGGATGGTCGGGTCGCTCTGCTTCATCGGCCCACAAGTCATAGTTGATGACATCCTTGGCCGCCTCATCCTCCTCCGTAGGGGGCTTGTACGGCAAGATACGACCCTCCTTGATGGCCTTCACGATCTTCATGACCCGCTTCGCTTCGTGCTTGGATGGAACAAACCGACGTTTAGGCTCAGGCGCGGCGCTCAATGGCATAATTTCCTGCTTGTTAGAGAACCATTCCATCAGGGGCTCGTATGGATCGTAACCCTCTTCAGGGATTTCGTTCATCTGCACCTTGCGCAAGAGCTCCAGCTCATCCTGGCTCAACTCCAAAGGCTTGCCGGTTGAAGGATCGGTGAGACCAGTCCAACCCTTGGGGACCTCGATACTATCTAGTAGCGCATCTAGAGCCTCGCCTTTGGCAGGGCGCAGGATTTTCTTCCCGTTGATATCATAACCGATGTGCGGATATTCGTCGTAGAACTTGAGGGGAATGTTGCCGATGGTGTTGGCATTTTCGTCGACGTCAGAGTAATCCGAGTTGTCATCGGGGTTAATCTCATCGTAGATGTACCGATCGTTGCCGTTGGCGTCCTTTTCAATGCGGAAGTTGGGCTGTTCGTCCTCGCTAGAACTCTCCTCCAGCTGGCCATCCGTTGCGGACAATTTCTTGGACTGATCTTCTCCGTCTGACGGAATCTCATCACTGTCCAGCTCCTCATCGTCTTCGTCATCCTCATCACTGAACTCATCAACTAGTTCAACTTCAGAATCATCTTCGTCGCTGGACAGCTCGTTTGCGTTGTCCGACAAGGCACCGTCGAGGTTCTCTGCGTTGAGCTCATCGCCGGAAAACACGCCAGCCTCCTCCTCTACATCACGAGTGACAGCCTTGCGCTTCTTAGACGCCTTCAAAGCAGGCATTATGGCGAGAGAATGGCGAAAACTCGGACTGATGCACGATTGGGGTCTTTTTTTTACTTCCGTCGACTTTTTTTTTCCTTGGGCCGAGATAGTATGGCTCACCGCCCACGTGACACACCGCCCGCGCGGCCATCTTATCGGGGCGATTTCCGTCGACATTATTCTTCCTCCCACCATGAGCTGACATGGACGTCCTTCTTGAATGAAACCACTGTGTGTCGCTCGATTAGCCCCTCAGTATGCAGAATGCGAGCCCGGACTCAAGCGGTCCACTTCCAACTCCGGGAGATGGCTCCAGCAATTCCGACACTCCAGGACTCTCAGTTCCATCGCTGAAAAGACATGCCGCTTGTGATGAATGCCGTATGTGCTTGCGCTGGAAAGATACTTTGCGCGCCTAGGACTGACGTTCCCCGCTTTCGAACAGGGAAGAAGAAGTTGAAATGCTCTGGGGAAATGACTGGTTGCAGTCGATGTGTCAAGCAATCGCTGGTCTGCCACTATTCCATACAGAAGCAGATGGGGCGGCCACCCAAGAAACGAGCCCGCGAAGACGACGGTGATGTCGGCCTATTTGGCATCCCCGATGGCAGTGACATGCTGCCCGAATTTAGCGAATCTCTATACGGCCTCTCAGGTTTGGATCCAGAAACAGCGCCCATGCCGGATTCTTCATATCTCTGCCCTCCGGTCTACACGGCCCCGTTCAGTCGCCCGCAAGCATTCCTCTCGACGGACGAAAACCACAATCACTCCTGGCAGACAGACGCCGGGAAATTCTCGACCCCTCTCCCTGCAACTACGAGCCCGTGGCCGGACTTCTCGAGTGTGTCGGCCGCCACATCCTGCATGGTTTCCCTCCCACCAGCCTTGTCACACATGTCACAGATGGCGTCGCCCCCGTTAACTCCAGAGAATAACGATTCGTCTGACAACCAATGCGCCTGCTTGCACTACCTCTATCTCTGTCTCAGCCACCTTTCCTCTCTCGCCCCCTTTCCGATCTCCCAACATACCGTCTGCTCCTTGTTCATTGGCGCCAAAACCGCACGAATGGTTCTACGTTGCGAAGTGTGTCCGTTAAACTTTGCAACAGCCATGCAGAACGTCATGTTCACCGGGACCCTGCTGAATGTCCTCGGCGACAGCTGGCTGCGCGTGTCAAAAGCCGATGCTATCGAGCTCGGAAAACAAGCTGCACCGCCGGAATATGTATCTGAGGTGACCAAGAACTCGCCAGACCCGGCAGAAACGTGGAAGGACTGGCTGCGACAGACGGTCCGGAGCGGTGTGACCGGGCTGCCTGCTGATCCGGCCGGCACCGTGAAATGCGCCGATTCGCCCAGTTTGCTTTCGCTTGTTGAGGAGATGGAAACGCGGCAACGGAGATGGCATACGGACCGTCCGCCGCATTATCCGCCTGTGGTCGGGACCAATAGCTCTAAAGAGTGGACCGAGCAACGGAATGAACAGGATATGCTGTGCATACGAGTGGCTAAAAGCGCCCGGGATGTGATTGCCAAGTTTGATTTCCAACCGAATGAGTTCCCAGAGGGTACGGCTTTATAGTAATGAGCGGTCTTGACGATTTAATGCGACATGTTTGATGGAAGGGTCGGCGTTGAGTTTGTTGAATATGGCATGTTTCCATATATCCCCGAATCTAGGGGCATACGGTACAAGATCATGATATTTACCAGCAGCATGGCGTTGAAGCAGTAATAGGTAGAATTAGCAATGGTTCAATATGTGGCTCTCTGTCCTTCTTGATTCCCTCTATTCTTTAGGCGTTCTAGAGGCCCTCCTATTGGATCGTGTAGTGGCCAATAATGTGTGGGTGATCGGCGACGCCTTACCATACTAGGCAGGATCGGTAGTATATAGATTAACCGCCTTCTTGATGTATAAAGAGAAAACCGTCAATAGCAGTGATACCATGCCTGGATTTTACTCCTAAGAGGACGAGCATCCATTCAGATGAATTATATTGGTAGTTAGGTTGATACAGTACTCTGCTGTATGTTGAAGAGACCAAACTCCACAGCGGACGGCTCAGAAATGTAGACCGGCATAAGTAAGCACTAGCATAGCAGATTAACGACATTCCTCGTCGGCCAACTAAATCCTAGGGCGCAACATGGGTTGGTCATCTAGCTGCTTGGCCTCGCTGTCATCTGGCGAATGACAACAGACCTGTCCTCCGAAGGGTCGGAGACGAGACGTCCCTTTAAAGACAAGAGCATCCGTCTGCCCCGCTTACACTGCACTCAATCACCACCCTACGCAGCTCAGAACAGGATTGCAAAATGGAACCTCCTTTTCCTTCGTTCACCTCTATCTGGCATAATGACACGTATCCAGCCATTTCTCCGTCGCGCCCGGAACTCAGTGCCGCCGGCAAGACGATTGTGATTACGGGCGCAGTGAGCTGCACTCCCTATGGGAAGATAACCAAGGGCTGATGAATCGAAGGGTAGCGGAATAGGGCGAGCAGTTGCGTTATCATTTGCCCGCGCTGGCGCCCGCAAAATAGCTCTTATTGGGAGGACAGAAACAAAGCTCCTTGAAACTCAGAAACTGCTTACATGCGACAGCTCGGTCCATGCTGCCAGTGTCACTAATGAGGCGAACATCGAGGACATTGCCGCCCAAGTAGGCACCTGGGATGTCCTCATCCTCAACGCTGCCTATCTTGCTGCTCCTGAAACAATTGTCGATTCCTCGGTTGATGACTGGTGGCAGAGTTTCGAGGTAGGTGCCTCATTGTCCAGTCTTCTTTCGACTGTGTCCTGAAAGGCGAGATTTAGACCAATGTCCGTGGCACAATGATGAATGCCAAGGTATTCCAGCCCACTGCGAGACCTTCCGGAGCGGTGGTGATTGGGATGACCGCGGGCATGATGCTCCCAGTTTCGCTGCTAGCTGGACTGTCTGCTTATATGTCCTCCAAGATTGCGGCAGCAAAGGTGTTGGAGTTCTTTGCGGCGGAAAACCCAGGTATCACCGTGGTGTCGCTACTTCCCGGGATTATAGACACAGAGATGCTTCAAAAGAGCAATCTGGCTGGTGGCAAGCTGCCACTTGATACACGTGAGGGCATTCCCCTGCTCCAGAAGCTCCAGGGGTGGATCTGCTGACACCTGATCTTGGATAGTTGATCTTCCCGCCGATTGTTGCGTATGGCTAGCCAGTCCAGAGGCTTCTTTCCTGAGTGGACGTCAGATTTGGGCTCATTGGGATGTCGACGAGTTAAAGACCAAGAAGGAGGAAATCCGCATGGGGACATTGCTGACGGCCGGAATATATGGATGGCCCCATCCGCATGGAAATAAGGAGATACCCTTATAAGACTGTCTGCAATTTTTGCAGTCACTCAATAAGAGCCTGGCTAATTTGCTAGAGAAACTTTTCTATTGGAACTGTATGGATTAGGGATTTTTGGCCTTGTCATGGTTAACCGTTAACCTTTCTAATACTTTAAATACCCATCTTATCGTGCGTACCTGATCGTAAGATAGTGGGGCCATACATCATCAGTAGACTGTCCACTCTCAACTCAGGCCAGGTTTGCAGACTGCGCCAGTAAGGTATGCCTTCTCGACTGCATACACTTGTTATACTGCCAGGAATTCACAAAACTGATCAGGCGAGCGGCAAAGCGTTATGCAGGGTGTTCAGCATTAGACGTGGGGCCTATAGCTGACACACGTGCAAGGAGGATGGAATGTAACCAAATATGTCGACGTCATGGCGCCCAATATGAGGCGTCCAATATGAACCATCACTCCGGACGGATGATGAAAGGACTCCGAAGGATTGATTCCCGGGGTATTAAAACAGCCCTTCGTATTCCAGGAGTTATATTAGAACTACTAACTTCGTCCCCGCTGTTCCCTTGAAGTACCACACAACATGCCTCGCGAAAATATTGAATTCCAAACGGCCGACCATGTCACATTGCGGGGTTGGCTCCTTCGCCCGTCAACGGAGTTATCGGAAGCAAGACTGCCGTGTCTCGTTATGTCGCATGGATTCTCCGCGTTGAAAGAAATGAGACTTGTCACGTTTGCGGAATACTTCACTTCGACCCTGAACATCAGTTGTCTAGTATATGATAACCGAGGGTTTGGCGACAGTGACACGAAGGAAGGCCAGCCTCGGCAGGAGATTCTTCCCAGTCAACAGAGTAGCGATATCTCAGATGCAATTACTTATGCCCAATCTCGAGCCGATGTCGATCCTAATCGCATTGGCATATGGGGAAGCTCTTACAGCGGCGGACACGTGCTGTTTGTTGGAGCAGTTGACCGGCGAGTGAAGGTGGTGCTGTCCCAAGTTCCTCTCGTAGATGGGTGGGAAACCTTGAATCGACTCCTCCGGTCTGACATGATAGACGGAGTAAACAAAGCATTTCAAGAAGGTATAGGTCTCCTGGAGGTGAAGCGTATGCACCATTTTCTGATGTCAATTAGACCGATTAGCCCGGGCTGCAGGGAAACCCCCGGGGGTGATGGCAGTAGTCGCCAAAGATCCTCTGCAACCATCTGCACTCCCCACGCCAGATAGCTATCAATTCTTTAGTGAGTGGGAAGGTAAGTCAAAATGGAAAAACGAGATCACACTGAAAAGGTAAGCTCCATTTTCCAGGTTGAAATACAAGCCGAATCTTAACGGCCACCTATATACAGCCTCGAGGCCGCTCGCGCGTACAATCCTGCCGCATATATCCACCGTATCTCACCAACCCCGCTGTTGTTGACGGTGGCAGAAAATGATGTCGTGACACCAACTGATATGGCTCTAGAGGCATATTCTAGGGCCCGAGAGCCAAAGAAATTGCACATCTTCCCCGGCGGTCATTTCGATGCTTATACCGGTAATGGATTCGAACGCATCGTATCAGCCCAAGCGGAATTTCTGAAAGAGTATTTAGTTAGATGACATCTTAACCATCGAGTGTTAGTTGGATAGTGTGAAGAATTCATAATTTTTGGAGATTGTACAAATTGCCCTGAAACCCGCTCGCCTGGTTCGGAAAGGCTTCGGGAAATGGGCCTGTGTACTGCAGTATTCACCAGCCTTGGGGAATCAAGGTAGACTCATATACTCGATAACAGAATTTGGCGCCATTTTGACATGCATCCAGAGTAATTACCAGAACTATTTCACATTTTGGGATTGGATGAGGAACCCAAGCTATCAGGGCCCAAGAATACTCGGAACGGGGAACGCACATAAAAACAAATAGACCCATGAAGGTCAGCAATGTCTTCCATTTCTATCTACGTCCCAGAGTGCAATCATGAAATAGAGATATCACTGATACGCCTGTTGTTCCCAAGTCCAGCCAACGTACGGAGTAGATTCCAAACAATCATTACCATAATAATGCAAGATTCATGAAGTTAGGTAGCGGAGGTCGATGTTAGATAATATCACATGGTTTATTCTTCATCGTCGTCCTCCACGATGAAACGGTTCTTCTTCCGCACTGGAGGAGTGCCGGCAGCACCGCTTTCCGGAGATGCTCGTTTTTCTTTAGGCCGAGCCGGGGCCTCGTCCACTTCCTCGCCTTCCGCATCCATATCTTCATCCTCGAGGACCTCCTCATCGTCCTCATCATCGACCACTTCGGGTTCTTCGTCGCTCCCAACGAGGAAGCCGTCATCTTCATCGTACTCATCCTCCCTCGTGCGGCCACGACGGTCATAGTCCTCCTCGTCATCCGTGTAGATTTCTCCGCGCCGGTTGGGCCGACGCGGCTTCTTGGCCCGCGGTCTTGAAAGGAGGTCGTCATCTTCCAGTCCACCCACAGTAAGACCAGCACCCCCCGTTCGCCCAAACCCGCGACGACTGCCACGGTCCAGCTCGCGCTCTTGTAACTGCTGCCGACGACGCGCAGCCTTGAGTTTCTCTCGCTCGGCCAGTTCTGCCTGGCGTTTCGCCAGTTCCGGATCTTCCTTCACCTCGATGACTGGTGCGGAACCATCCACCGTCTTCTTACCGCCGCGCGCGGCGGCCGCCAATGACTCCTGGAGACGCTGCACAGCGTCGTCCGTTTCCACGGCCGTGGGATAAACGGTGAGGCCATGAGTCAGATGCGACGTGAGTCTGAAGACGGATGACGTCTCCGCTGCGGCGCCCAGGTAGACATGGGAATCTAGTTTCGTGTCGTAGTCTCCGGATTTATTCAGAGGCGCAAGAGGTTTAGTAGAGATTCTGTATTGCTCCTTCGGCGCCGAAGCCAATTGAAGGGTCATGGAGCCATCCTCCCAGCGGATGATACGAGCGTTGGACTGGAGGAGGTCTTCGTTCTTAGGGTCGTGGCGCCAGCAGAGAGACGTGGCTGCGGTCGAGTAAGGTGGGGCGACATAGGTCTCTGGGTTGAATTCTTCGGTTTCTACCGACAGGAATGGGGGGACCGGCATTGTGTATATCTGGTTTTAGGCGGGTTAGTTGCGTGTTTTGATGTTGGGGTTCGAGGGTTTCGCGCACCTCGCCGTTGGATGTTATAGGCTCAGGCGCCCGGCCCAGACTCAAGTCCATGATATTTAAGGTCTCCTGGTAGTCGCCTTCGCCGCCATCTTCGTAATCCATGCGCTCGCCAGCTCGGTCATATCGATCCATATCATCCCCCGAGTCCAGTTGCTCGTCGTCAAGTGTCCGGTGAGGTTGCCTACCATACGGTTAAAGGGAATAGAGTATGATGGAAAGATGATACATACTCTGCATCATTTCCAAATCCACCGTCGGATCCCTCTGATCCAAACAGGTCGGCATCGTCGTCATCCAAGTTCATGTTTCCGGGGTCGGAGGCTACAGGGCTCTGTTCTCGCGCGACGGACTCGTGTTCACTTCTTTGTTCGCTTCCAGATGGGCTGCCAGGCTGACCAGCGCCTGCGCCACGTCCCGGACGGCGAACAACCTCCTCGTCGGATGAGTCCATTGCTTGTGGAGGGCTGTGTTGTAGTCGAGTTGAGGGAGGCCGGGACTATGTTTGAGACCCGGTGGGGGGAATGATACGAGAGGTTCAAAGAGTCCACTCGCACTCCTTGTGTGTAGATGGAGAGGTTTCAATAGAAGGGATTCGGCGAGGGAGAACAGAGATGGTCGTAAGAACGTCGTCAGGGCAGTGTCAAGCTGAAGGAGAGAAAGCTCCGCGGTGGTCGGCCAAGGGTTGATCCGGCCCGGGCCCAAAGGGGCCTAGCGGCAGCAGCCAGCTCGACGGGCCAGACCAAAAGAGAATTGAATAGGGTCAAGTCCGTCCTCCGTCCTTCTCTCTGTTGACCCTCTCGTCCTCTTCTCTCCATCATCTTCCTCTCTTCTCCCTCTTTCCCTCCCTCTCTCTCTCGTTCTCTCCTCGCCTCACTCTCCTTCGGTCGTTCCTCGTCTACCTCTCCACACCATGGCGACTTTCCTCCAGAGCGTGTACGTGTTTCGATTCCTTTCCCCCTCATCCTCTTGTGCACCCGTTTTCCCCTTAAATGCCACAGATCTGCAAGCATCATGCGCCCCTAAAGCATAAATATCATGCTTTCCCTGGATCTTTATCTTCTATCTGACCTGAACTCCTCGATCTTCCTCTGATTGTCTCCCATTTCCATCTATATCCCCCCTCCTCCCTCTCCCCTCCCCCTACATTGATACATTTCCCCACATAGTTTCACGCAGCCCACGAGTCGAAAACTGACCTATCATTCGATTCGTTTTCAGCCGCCAAGGATTTGGCAGAGGCAACAACAACAAGAACAACAACAACAATAACAACAACGCTCCCAAGATGAACAATGGAAGTCCGGCTCCCTCGCCAGCTCCCCAGATGCCTCAGGCCGGCATCGTCCCCAACTCGCCTTCGTTCTCTCCAAACATGGACAGTCCCATTCCCTATGATCCCGACGCGCCCAAGTACTTCTTCCAGGAGAAATACGCTCCACTGAACGTGAAAGGAAACTTCTTGACGCTGTGTGCTTGTCCTAAGAATGTCGAACTGGGAGAGTGGCTGGCTCATCAGAGTAAGTCTTCGGATGGACGCGTCGTTGTCTTGTCGGGGGCCCGTTCACTCACCGTTCGTAACAGTTGTTGAGCAGTATCGCCTGCTGCATGGTATGCTCCAAGTCATCCAGGAAGTCAACGGCGTCACCGGCCTCCCCATTTGCAATGAAGCCACTTGCCCTACTATGTCCGCTGGCCGGTAAGTCTTACGGTCATCCAACATCGATCGGTATAGGACCTCGCTCTAACGTTTCTGCCGTCAGTCTGACCTATACCTGGCTTGTGGATGGCCGCGCTGCCAAGATCTCTGCTCCCAAGTTCATCAACCGCGTGGAGAAGTGGATTGTTAGCAAGATCCATGACCCTGTCATGTTCCCCACCGACAAGGTGACCGGTGTTCCCGATACTTTCGCGCTCAACGAAGTCGCCAGTACCAACCCCCCCAGCCCGGCCGCTGCCTCCAATGGCGAGGAATGGATCGGCAAGTCCAGTGGCTTCCCTCCGACTTTCTACAAGGATTGCCAGGGCATCATGAAGCAGATGTTCCGCTGCTACGCTCACATGTACCACGCGCATTGGCTGAATCCCTTCTGGCATATCAACAAACACGACATCTTGAATATGTGCTTCGTTCACTTCGTCACCGTGGCCAAGTACTACCGCCTGGTCTCCGACAAGGAAATGGAGCCCATGCAGCCTCTGATCGATCTCTTTATCAAGCAGCAGAGGATCCCCCCTGAGGCCCTGGCGGGTGGCCACTGGGGTCAGCCCAGTTCTAGCTGAGCTAGAACCGAGCTCTTCCTACTTAGTTCGCTGGCAAATAATTGGTCTTCTGACCTGGCGTTGGAACCTGAATTTCTTCGTTTCTCCCCGGATATTACGGTTTATGGCGTGTTTTAGTCTGTTCTTGGTCTCGTGCTATGCATCCCCCAAGAGTTGAGAATTTGAGCATTGAGCATGCGGTGTGAATATTTCATTCGTGTTTTCCCTGCATATCCCCCGTCACGACCGATCTCGTCGAGTTTACAATCATCAGAGCGAATGTTTTGGCCTAGATAAACCCGAGATGCATCCATTCCATCGTGAAGCCCACGGTTGGTTGAAATCTGTGATTTACCGCCAACGAGCGTGATGTGAAATGACGGTCTTCGAATAGCTTTACTAAGTATGAACGATAAATAATCGAGATATCGTTGAGAGCGTAGCGACGTAGCGAGAACCCAAATACAGGATTAGTGATGTCTTGGACCGGTGTCACTAAGATTTCCGCGACAACAATTCGACATCGTGCTTGTTCTGTGTGGGTAAGGTGCTCCTTCAGCGTGGCCACTCATTAAACATTATCATATGTTCTCGCAGTGACGTCGGGTTCAGAGGTAGATCCCATCTTGTTCCGGGTCTTGTCCTTCCGTGGGCTCTTCCGCAGAATTTGGATGCGCCGCATTTTCAGCACCATTCACACTTCCATTACCGGCTGGCCTCTCCTTGGCCTCTGTCGCGGGACGCTCCTCAATCCATACCTGACCACGTCGCTCGACCTCCGCCTTCAACAACATTATCCGGTCATTCATAGATCCGATCACGCCCTCATTTTCGGAGATATAGCCCTCCAGCTCCCGCTTCTCGTCGTCGGTGTCGCACGACTCGGCCACGAAGGCCTGCAGCTCCGCATTAGACCGCCTCAGGTGGGCGATGGAATTGCGAAGTTCACTGGCTTTCGCATGTACGACGGAAAGCGGCAGCTCCTGGATGGCTTCGGCAAAGGCGTCCAGCGAGATGGGAGCGGATTCTCCTGACATGTTGAGGGATTCTTGCGCACGTCGGTATGGGAAGATGGTATGGTTGGGTTGGCGGTGTTGATGGTGTTATCAGATGGTGTTATCGGCACGTGATATGCACGGGATTCTAAGACTCGACTATTCGCAGAGTGGGAGTTGTTTTGCAGTGCTTTTCATTTTCATTACCCAGGGAGAAAGAAAGGATAGCGAAGAGCTGAGCCGACTACAGTACAGTGTACATCATACGTACACCTGTACCCATGCTCGGAATAATTCCTCGGCAGCCGGAGAAACTCACCTGATTCTAAGCCCCAATCTCGACCTTCTCCAACTGCCCATTCCAGTTCCAACCACATCTGGCAAGCGTGCTACGTAGGGCCCCGCCCTGAATCCTAGGATATGAGCAATGTGTTCGGCGTAGCATGGCGCATCCCATGCGCCGGAATCCGTCCCTCGAGCGTGCTCCCAGCGTCGCTCCGCTCCGCCCATTGCATGTCGACGCCGTGGCATCCGCATAGCCTCTCCCGACCTTCCCTCCGCCTGTCCCGGGCTTACCACCCGCTGACGACCTCTCACGAAGTGCATCTCCAGACCAAGCCCCTGGCTCACCCCGTTCTCCGATTCTTTACCACTTCCAGGAATCTCCGCGCCCCGCCGAACCCACCCGTCGAACATGGCGTGCAGCTTCGTCCCGCGCCCTTCTCCGCCGCCGAGATCCAGTCGATCTTTGGCCCGCGCATGAAAATTTCCCCCCAGATGGGGAACCGCGTCCTCGCCGTGCTGCAGGGCAGACGGGTCGACGGTACCCTCGACCTCGATCTCCCCGCGGATATCACCCGCACGGTGCGCCGTCCAGCCCTCAATGCGGCGCTGAACTGGCTCCGGGCGAATTATCCGCTCGATGAGGACGCGGCCATCCTGGCGCGCATCGAGCGGGAGGAGAAGGAGGAGCATGAGAAGCTGGTCCGGCGCGCCGAGGAACTGGGTCTGTATAAGCCGCAGAGTGGCAGCTATGGCGCGGAGCTCGGTGAAGGGAATGATCCGTACGGGAGGAGTGTATTGAAGGAAGCGAGGGAAAATAACGAGGCGCGGTTACTTGCAGAGCAGGAGGAAAAGCGTCGCGAGTGGCTGGAGGGCGAGGAGCAGGAACGGGAGAAGCTCAAGCGCATGATTCAGAAGAACACGGCGCTGCAGAAGTTCGAGGACTCGGCGGCTTTGGAGGTTCGGGAGCGCGCCGATCCTAGCCAGCGTCCGGTGCTGGCGTGGATCCAGAAGCACCACACGAGGGCAACGGAGTGGGACATGGATCTGTCCAAGGTGACGAATGTAGGTGGAATTGGAGACTTTGGCGCGAGCGTCGTATCGAACTGACGGGTCTTGTAGACTTCTCGCATCCTTCGGGCGCTGGCGGCCACCGTCGGAACCACGGCCCTGTGCTATGTTTTCGCGCAGTTCTACGAACCCCCGGCCAGGTCGGATCGTCTGTGGCCGAGTGTTCCTCCCGCCGCGGCGACGGTTATGACCATCATTGGGGCGAATGTGGGTATCTTTGCTTTGTGGCGATTGTGGCCCCCGGCTTGGAGACTGTTGAATCGCTATTTCATCACGGTAACCGCATACCCTCGGCCGTTGAGCTTGGTTGGGAATGTGTTCAGCCACCAGACGGTGAGGCATCTGGCCGCGAATATGTTTGTGCTGTGGGTGGTGGGAACCAAAGGTGAGCTTTACCCCTCCACTGTGGGTTCCGTATCGACTAATTCTGTGACAGTGCACGATGAGATCGGCCGGGGTAACTTCCTGGCGCTGTATCTTGCATCCGGCGTGTTCGGCTCGTTCACTTCTCTTCTGTATCATATTCTGCGAGGGAACCTGATGGTCACTGGGTTGGGAGCCAGTGGCGCGATCTCAGGTCTCGTCGCTGCGCTGTGCTTGCTTCATGCAGAGTATGTATCATCCGTGAGCCTCGGATCTCATCTACTGGTCTAACGATTGTCCGACGAACAGTGAACGGTTTACCATTTTCTTCCTCCCGGCCGAATGGCAGGAAGTCTTGTCGGCCAAGGGATCAGCGTTCTTGACGGGGATTGTTGCCGTCGAGATCCTTAGTATGCTGAGTCCCGTGAAGGCTGTCCGCATGGACCATGTCGCACATCTGGGAGGATATCTCGCCGGGACGGTGTGGGCATTCTCCTACAAGAAGAAGGAGAAAGAACGGCGGGAGCAGATGAGCTGGTTTGAGCGGGTGTTCAGGAATGAGTAGGCATTGTTCTGGATGGTGTTTGGATCTGATAGACGGCATGATTGTTTGCCGGTCTTACTGCTTGGTTACTCCGTATTTGGATCTATTTGAATAATACCCTACAGGAAGTGAGTTTGATGTTGAGTCTTGTATATCTGCATTTGTATAGAATCAAAGGAGAGAGCAGTGAAAGAGCTGATGCGTCCTCTTAAGACATCTGGTCTCACTAGATCTGGAGAAGATCTTTTGGGAATTGGATCTGTATGAATCTATGCCAGCCAGCCATGGCTGAAACCTGATTGTCGGTGGGTGGTTTGCATGTCGCAGTCTCTAACATATTGAATGATATCGAAGATGCGCCATCGATCTTTGTGTTTCTCTCCCTTCTCCCTCTGCTACCAACCTCCACGCTCATTTCTTCATATAAGCCCTTCTATCCCGTCTCTCCCATCAACTCCCTGATCCACCCAGGCAACTCAATTCCATCTTTACCAACAATCTTCGTCTTCTAGCTCAGCTCAATCGGCCTACGAGTCATGCCTTACCGGCTCACCTCGCCCGTTGCGGAGGAGCCTCCCGTGTCGGTCTTCAAGTTGAAGCGAAGCTGGGAAGATATCAAGGCGCTGCGAAACGTCCTCGATAATGACAGCTTGGCGTTGGAGGCCGTCTCCCATGCACTCCCCGACGTGGCTACCGAAGAGATCATCCAGACCGACACCCTAGACGAAACCACAAGCTACGACAGTGACCTGGAGTCAGAACCCGAGTCTCTCGCGTCCGACGACTCCGAGCCGCCGATCAAACGCAAAGACGATGACTTCGCAACCTACAGCGTCAGCCACCCCTGGAACATCGTGGATTACCACTTGTATCTCTGCTCGGTAGAACGGGGCAAGGACACGCACACTCGACGCAACGGAATGTTCGTGTACGACGGGCTCGACTGCCGTCCGATGAGCTACCACGAGTTCCTCGACGACCAGACATTCGACCCGCGCAACGTGGGCGATGATCCGCAGTTCCTGTTCGTGGTCCTGCCCATCGCCGACGCGGGGCCGGCCTTCCGCAGCCGCCACTACGTGCTGGGCCTTGACTACCACCGCAAGGCGCTTTTCGCACGGCACTTCGACTGGATCCCCAGCAAGACGGACGACCTGTGGTCGATCTGGGACGACGGCTTCACCATGTACCGGGTGGCGATTGCGGACCTGCTGGCGCTGCTGGACTCGAGTCTGGCCGAGGGCGTCCACGTGAATGTCGGCTTCCTCAGCTCCAGTCCGTACTGTGCGGCCCGGGGCGCCCACGACGACCCAGGCATGGAGATCGTCATCACCGTGCTCTTCTGCCAGTGGATGCTGGACTTTGCCGACGCCATCCTGCAGCCCGACCGCGACACTCTG
Organism: Aspergillus ambiguus; assembly: GCF_047715705.1. NCBI lineage: Eukaryota > Fungi > Ascomycota > Eurotiomycetes > Eurotiales > Aspergillaceae > Aspergillus > Aspergillus ambiguus. Next base: position 686 of record NW_027395569.1, on the reverse strand, counting down.
GACCGCTACAAGGCCCGGCTGACCTACTACATGGACGAGTGTCGGCTCATCCTGCAGCGGGCGTCGTACCGGGCGTGGTTTGCGTCGCGCGATGGGTTCTCGCGCGAGCACTATGTGCGCAACGCTTCGATCAACAAGTTCATCACCGACCTGTACACGTTCGACCAGTCGCTGGAGAGCGACAGTCTGGACGGTCAGGCGTGGCGGGCTCCGGGGCTCGACACGTGCCAGGCACTACGACAGCAGGACCGTCGTCGGCGCAAGGAAGCGGCTGAACAGAGACTGCAGAATCTGTTTACGATCCCCGAGATAGACAGTCCCGGGGAGGCGGAGCCCTCGCCAGTGAAATTGGACGTGCCGCTGTCAGAGCTTTTGAAACAGACCCTGGAACTGATCGAGAAACGGCCGGAATTGGACCGGAAGGACTACCGGGCACAGGTTGGAGAGTTACTGAACGAGATGGTTGGCAAGTGAGTTGGAAGGATGTATACGGTTGGAGTAGCCGTCTCTTTAGGTCAGCAGCCCCACCCCCCTTCGGGGTGTTGGTCTGCTTCATCCCAACGATAATTTTCATCCCAACGATAAATTTGAAGCTATTTTGACCTCCTAAACACCACCACAATCATGAATTCTTATTCTGACATTGAGATCCGCATCTCTGAAGCCTGCAAAATAGCCAAACGCGT